>NC_134356.1:616385618-616504782 GCF_048569485.1 Anomaloglossus baeobatrachus | reverse complement strand
TTCAGAGCGCACACTGGAGCCTTATGTGTAGATACCGTTGTCCGTCTGTATCTCATTAAGGCTGGGAGAAGCCGGGTGGTAAACGGGACCCCCTCCGCATTTGGTCATCGCTGGCAACAGTTGTGACCTATTGGTCAACCTAACACAACCTTCAAGGGTACGTCTGGGGTGAGGGTGAGCGTAGGATCCCCAGTCTTAGGGTCAGCTTTAGAACCCCTGGTCTGTCAGTACCACCGCTGTGACACATTTGCCAGACCTGAACATATATGTATATGGAGAGGTCCAGGAGGAAGAGGTATTGGACAAAATAGCACCTCTATTTGAGGTAGACCAGACATTCTTTTTTTTTTTCAACTCGAACACACTGAATTATTTGCCATGTTTATGATGTTATTATTGACCATTTTGTCTAGTGGAGAGATAACCCACTGTCAGGTATGTCTAGCAACATCTTACTCTACTCACTGAAAATACAAGCACGTTTGGCTGAACTGTACTTTGTGTGGAGAGGTCTGGGAGGAGTAGCTCTTGGCCTAAGAGCATTTGGTCGGCAGCTGTTGAAGATATGTGTGTGCCTTTAGTTGAGGGTTGACCTGTGCTTTATTTTTCACCTTGGCCACACTATGTTTCTAGAAGGCTACACTTCAACGCAGAACAGATGGTCAAGCCAAAAAATTCCGTATGCTGCAGCATACAACGATGTTTGCCGTACAGCGTGTTTCAAGGCCAGAGTCACCGTATAGCTACAATCTCTAAGGCCTCATTCACTGTTTTTCACATGTACGTTCTTTGTTTTTGACAGATAGGACAGGTGGTCTTTGTTGCTATTCACACGTCCTAGTGTTTGCAAAAAAAGCCACTGAGATTCATATGCATAATTTTGATCCATGACTCGGATCAAAAATGATTTAGTCTATGTGTCAGTGAAAATTGGGGCAGCACATATTGTCGTCCATGTACACTGAGTTTTTCGTTTTTGGGGGACATATGAGAAAAACACCAATGAAACACTAATGGAAAACCTGACACCGATCAGACACTGATGATATTTGGTCTGTGTTTTTACGACCTATAATAATCACTGACGTCTGGATGATGCCTCGGGCACACAAAGGCCGGACAAAGTCTACAGTCCATGAGGAATTTAATTCTCCATGTTTGTGGTGTGATGAAATTTAATAATAACTTGTGTTACACATTAACCTCTTGTGATGTGGACGTCCATTTTCAGCAGACGATGTGTGTGAAGTTTACTGTGTCATGTCAATGATCTTGACTCCTAGTAACCCGGCCTATCGATTGTTCTTAAAACAACACTATGGATGATATTTTATAATCTGTATATTCTGACTACTTATATCAGACGTCACCTCTTTCCTTTTTTTAAGTGTATTTTATTAAAAGTATTTATACAGTATATGAATAGGGGGGTGGGGGAACATATAATCCACATCTATCAGAATTTTGTGATGATGTGCTTATTTATGCTACATCACAAAATACAACTAAAACTGACCAGCAGCTCCAAAGAATGAAATATGTGAGAACAGGTATTATCACACCGCATAATGCCACACCTGTCACAAGTTTTGAGGGAACCTGTGAATTGAATGTTCATTTCTCTACCATAAGCCAGGTCTATAGGTGTTTCAGAAAATTTGGCAGCACATCCAACCGGCCTAACAACCACCACGTATAATAACCACACCAACCCAGGACCTTCACATCCAGCATCTTCACCTCCAAGATCATATGAGACCGGCCAACCGGACAGCTGCCACCACCACTGCCGTCCTTTCCCCCCGGTAAGACACCACGAGATTAGAAGACGGAGCCCTTTTTTTCTCTCAAAACTTGGGGTGCATCTTAGAATCTGGTGCATTTTATAAAATGAAAAATATGGTACTTTTTATGATCAAAATGAGTTTCAAACAAATCAAGCAGATTCCATTAGAACTGGATATTGTTACAGTGTTTTTCCAAAAATAAGTAAATAGGAGTAAATTTCAGCCTACCATAGCCATGTGATTCAAAACACCTAGGGTGAACAGATGAAGGAAGGGGGCGGTCCACCCCTGCAGAAATTAATCTGAGTGAAAATAAATTGTAATCCAGCACCCATAGTCCAGCTTTAAGTGAAAAATGTAAGACATTCTTTATTTACAAAACATGTTAAAAACATACGTTTAAAATCAAACTGCCTCAACTACAGTTTGATTTTGTTTTGTAAATAATGTCTTAATTTTCACTGAAGACTGGACTACGGGTGCTGGATTACAATTTATTATCACTCGGATTAATTTCCAAAAATAACCTTCTCTTAAAAATAAGTCTTAGCAGCAATTTTCGGCCTTTTCCGAGCAAGGCTCAAATATAGCCCTACCCCAAAAAAAGCCCTAGTCACCGTTCAATAATGAAGTGTCCATGCAGCTAAAAATGTGAATGAATACTGCAGGATACTTCATTATAGAAAACAGACACCCGCAAAAGAGAGAGAAAGAAGACCCCGCGATCATACCAGATGCCGAAAGGAATGACCTGCAGCGGAATGTACACCCACACACATCAGATCACACACCCACACACATCAAGGCACACACACACAGTCCACACACATCAGATCGCACACCCACACACATCAGGGCGCACACCCACACATAAGATCACACACACACACACACACACACACATTAGATTGAACACCCACACATCAGATCACACACACACACACACACAATTAGATTGCACACCCACACATCAGATCACACACACACACACAATTGCACACCCACACACATCAGATCGTACACCCACACATCAGATCGCACACACACACCCACACACACATTAGATTGCACACCCACACACATCAGATCACACACCCACACATCAGATCACACACACACACACACACACACATTAGATTGCACACCCACACATCAGCTCACACATACACACACACACATCTCAGATCGCGCACCCACACATCAGATCTCACACACACACACACACACACACATTAGATCGCACACCCACACACATCAGATTGCACACCCACACATCAGATCACACCCACACACACATCAGATCGCACACCCACACATCAGTTAACACAAACACACACACACACACACACACACATACACACACACATTAGATTGCACACCCACACACACGCACACACATCTCAGATCGCACAACCACACATCAGATCTCAAACACACACACACACATTAGATCGCACACCCACACACATCAGATCGCACACCCACACACATCAGATCACACCCACACACATCAGATCGCACACACACACACACACATACACACACACATTAGATTGCACACCCACACACATCAGATCACACACACACACACACATTAGATTGCAAACAGAAACATCAGATCGCACCCACACACATTTGAGTGCACACGCACACACAAACAAATCGCTCACACACACAATCACACACATAAGATCTCACACACATACACACACACACACACTCGCCACATCCAGCAATATCGATTGCTTCTGGCCGTCAGAGAATCCTGGGATGCAGTGCAGTGTAACGCATAGGACCTGAGGTGGAATGCATCGATACGTTCCACCACCAAGTCCGCCATGCTTTCCACTGCACTGCGTCCCATCTTCCCTTGCTGGCTGGAAGTAATCAATATCGCCAAATGTGGTGAGTGAGTTTGTGTGTGCGATCTGATGTGTGTATGTGTGCAGGGAGGACGGTGTGGAACTCAGACTTGCTGGGAGCACCCGCCGTGGATTGCAGGGAGGAACTGGTAGCCATGCAGACGTCCGAGGTCTGGTAAGTATGAGACTCCTGGGTAGGGGGTCTGCTTTTTGTGGGGTACTTACCCCTAACCGTGTTTCTCGAAAAATAAACCCCACCTGAAAATAAGCCCTAGCTTTTTTTTTCGGGGCAAAAAAAGTATAAGACAGTGTCTGTCTTATTTTTGGAAAAACACGATAGTACTATAGACTTTGCTTTTTCACTCTCTGCTGGTAACAGGCCATGAAAAGGAGCTACCAAATAATGAAAAATAAAAAAGCGCAATTATTTATTTATTTTTTTTAACATATATGTTTGATATTCCCACAGTTGTAACAACTGCATTATATATTATACTGCATAGTAAATGGGCATAGAAATTAAAAAATAATTGTCCAGTAAGTTAACCTATTTACTGCTTTGGGTTGCTATAAGATTCGTAATTAACCCTCTTATTACCGCAGGGTTCTGGGGATTATACACTATTTCCTTCATCACCTTTGATCTCCAGAGATGTTAACATTAAATAGGGGGGTCATTCTCAGAACTTGACACTTGTCCTGTGGATGGGTCAAATTATGATAAAATATAGGTAATATGTTATCATTTTTTTTTTTTTTACAGTGATTATGCCACCTTATATCATCATGTTGTTAGATGTCTTTATTGGCCACAAAGTTTAATACAAACAGACATTTTATGACATTTACCTTCTGATAATGCTTACAACACCACACTGTTATCATGATGTAAGATGGACTCCAGCCACCATCCTACCAGATAGGCCGCTATTATATTGGGTGTGTTGCACCTGCGATTTTGCCTTGTTCTTTTGCATTGCATGTTACTATCTCTCTTTGTATTTTATTTCCAGGCCACAGTGACATCAGAAGATTATGGCCCAGCTTTTGATTATCTGGTTGACTACAACGTCATCTATGCATCACGCCGCAATGATGACGCCATACCAGCCCAGTTTATCAAAAGCCAAACTGTACCGTAGGTAAGAGAGTTACCATCCTCCCGTCCAGTGGCCAGAGACTGCTGACCTGGTCAAAGGCCCATGAATCTGTCACATCAAGTGCGAGGGGACACCCGATGAGAGGCGCAACACAAAAGGTAAACCAGGGTAGAAGTACAATGGAAGCAATGGCGATAGGGAGAGGGAAGCGGGGTCACCTCCTGACACTCACCTGAGTCTGATCCCTGCACTCCCTAACATCCCTAGACAGGTCCTTCCGCTATTAGGGTCCCGTTACACATAGCGACACGACCAGCAATCCCACCAGCGATCCGACCTGGCAGGGATCGCTGGAGCGTCGCTAGTGAGGTGTCAATCAGGCAGATCTCCACAGCGATCAGAGACCAGCCACCAGCGACCCGTGTAATGACGCTGTGCTTGGTAGCCAGTGTACACATCGGGTAACTATGCAAAGCGCTTTGCATAGTTACCCGATGTGTACCATGGCCACATGTGCAGAGAGCCAGCGTCTGGCAGCCTGTAACCGGCGTATGCTGGTAACCATGGTACACATCGGATAACTAAGCAAAACGCTTTGCATAGTTACCCGATACCATGTACCATGGTTATTAGCGTACCGCTGCTTACAGGCTGCCAGACGCAGGCTCCCTGCACATTCAGATCGTTGGTCTCCCACCGTCAAACACGCCGATGCGTGCTGCACAGTGAGACTAACGAGCAAAAAATGGTCCTGATCGTTTTGTAACGACCAGCGACCTCACAGCAGGGGCCCGCTCGCTGCTGCCTGTCGCACACAGCGATATCGCTGGCGAGGTCGCTGATACTTCACAAAACCTGTGACATTTTAGCGCTCTCGCTAGCGATCTCGCTGTGTGTGACAGGGGCTTTAGTTGTCATGTACCTAGACCCTCGCTGGCCCTGAACTCACCCTGACTAGTGAGGGCTAGCAAGACACAACTCTCACTACTGCAATAAAAGAACACTAGGAAGGTAAGACAAACAAGTGAGGAAAGACACAACAAGTAGCATCCACGGCTTCTCCAGCAGGAAACTTCACAGCTACAACTGGAAGAAACACCTCAGCTTCTTCAGAGACAGGCTCCTTCAAAGTGGTCAGTATAGAAGAACTATAACTGGCATAAAGTGAAGCCAGGAATGGATAAATACTGCGGAAGTGAGTGATGATAAGGTGCTGCAGCTACAATTAAAGGGAATGATTAATCTCAGCAAGAAGGGTCCTTAACCCCTTTACATCAATTGAAAGCAAATCCACTCCAATAGAAGATAATTGTTAAGTGGGCTCCACAGAGCACCTGTGATCAATTAAGTGTTGAGACTTCTGATCCAATATCCCCCCCAGAGTTAACATGTGGATGCAACACATAATAGATAATCTTTCTGTTCATCTATAGTTGTAATATTTGAAAAAAAAAAAAATGTAATGCAAATAAGCATCATCACCCAATAGGAAACCACATAGAGTGCTCCACATATGAAAAATTTGGGAGGAAAATGAGGGTGCGTCTTATAATACAAATATAACTTATTGGGAGGTGAAGAAGGGGCGCTGTGCTGGCTGCGGTGGGCGCTGAGCTGGCTGCGGTGACAGTTGTGCTGGCTGCGGTGACAGTTGTGCTGGCTGCGGTGGGGGCTGTGTGGAGCAGGACGGTGAGGCGGGTGAGATTATCTGTTGGCGATGCGGGCTTCAAATAATGGCGCCCGGAGTTGGCGCGTGCGCAGATGGAGCTCTCAGCTCAAGATCTCATTTGCACATGCGCCGCCTCCTGCACGTTGATTTCCCAACAGCAGACTTAAGGAAAATGGCACGCGGAGGCAGTGTTGGACTTGCTTCTGGAGGAATCTCCAGTAATGCCAGGCCTGGATTCAGGTACCTGCATTGCACTCCAGAGCTCTTACCTGAGCTCCGGAGTGCAGCTTAGACTGTACCGCGAGCGCCGAGTGATTGATTCCCCGGTGATTGCGGTTCAGTTCATGTCAGCTGCAGACAGTCCGGGGTGATCTCCGGTGCTCTCACCTGAACTCCGGAGATCAGCCCATCCTGTCTGCAGCTGTCATGAACTGAACCGCAATCACCGGGGAATCAATCACTCGGCGCTTGTGGTACAGTCTAGGCTACACACCGGAGCTCAGGTGAGAGCTCCGAAGTGCAATGCAGGTACCTGAATCCAGGCCTGGCATTACTGGAGATTCTGCCGGTAGCCAGGTCAACGCTGCCCGGAGGTGATGCGTGCGCAGATGAGATCTCGGCTTGTCATTGAGCCGAGAGCTCAATATGCACACGCACTGACTCCGGGCACCATTTCTTTGAAGCCCGCACCGCCGATAGAGCATCTGTGACACCTGCCTCACCACCCTGCTCTACACTGCCAGCACGGCGCCTGCAACCAGTACAGCCCTCACCGCAGCCAACACAGCCCCCAGTACAGCGCGAGCAGCATCGCCCTACTCCAGCACTGCCCATGCCTCCTGTGACCCCACTCCACCAACGTTGGCACCCCCCTCTGGTAAGACCCCACAGGAGTTTAAGGCTGACCCCATTTTTTTTCTTTCTTACCTTTTTCTCTCTAAATTTGGGGTGTGCCTTATAATTCAGTGCCCTTATAAAACGAAAAATATGGTATACAAAAAAGCTTCTGCACTTAATCTCCTAAGAGAAGATCAACCGTGATTGGAATGGGGTAACTATATTGAAAACATGTCAAGAGCAGAAACAAAGTGGATTTTTAAGTTGGACACATTGATCCCAAATGGTTTGAACAGTGAGGCAGAATTATTTGCTTTTAATTAGTGTCTGAAGTTATGGAGGTAGTATTATTAATCTCCCTTTATTTATATATTTAAAATATACTTTTTATAGAAATACTATTTTATAGAATAAAATTTATTAAAATTAATTCAAAATTATCTAAATCTATTAAAAATTAAAATGTGTTTAGTTTTAATTTTCACATATTTCTAAAGGCTGCTTTACGCTCAGCGACATCGTTAGCGATGTCGCTCATGAAAGCACCCGCCCCATCGTTTGTGCGTCACGGGCAAATCGCTGCCCGTGGCGCACAACATCACTAGGAGCCGTAACACATACTTACCTTCCTAGCAACGTCGCTGTGGTCGGCGAACAGCTTTTATTCTAAGGGGGCGGTTTGTGCGGGGTCACAGCGACGTCACACGGCAGGCGTCCAATAGAAGCGGAGGGTCGGAGAGCAGCCGCATGAAAGTCACGCCCACCTCGTTGCCGGAGGATGCAGGTACGGTGTTGTTCGTCGTTCCTGGGGTGTCACACGTAGTGATGTGTGCTGCCTCAGGAATGACGAACAACCTGCGTCCAGAATGAGGAACGACATTTGGGAAATGGACGACGTGTCAACAATCAACGATTTGGTGAGTATTTTGCATTCTTAGCGGTCGCTCGTGGGTGTCACGTGAATCGACGTCGCTAACGAGGCCAGATGTGCGTCACGAATTCCGTGACCCCAACGAAATCTCGTTAGTGATGTCGTTGCGTGTAAAGCCCCCTTAAGAGGATATAGCAATTTTAAGTAATTATCTATGAATATGGAGTGGTCACTATAGGTCCAATGGGAATATGGTTAAGAAATTTTAGAAATCCTTTTGGGTCAATATTTTGAATATTTAATCAGACATAAGGGGGCTTTAAATGTTAGCGATATCGGTACCGATATCGCTAGCCTACGTACCCGCCCCCATTGTTTGTGCGACACGGGCATATCGCTGCCCATCGTGCACAAAATCGCGCTCCCCCGTCACACGGCTTACCTGCCCTGCAACGTCACTCTGGCCGACGATCCGCCTCCTTTCTAATGGGGCTGGTCGTTCGGCGTCACAGCGACGTCACACGGCAGACGTGCAATAGAAGCAGAGGGGCGGAGATGAGTGGGACGTAACATCCCGCCCACCTCCTTCCTTCCGCATTGGTGGTGGAGGCAGGTAAGGAGATGTTCCTTGCTCCTGCGGTGTCACACGTAGCGATGTGTGCTGCCGCAGGAACAAGGAACAACATCGCTAATGAGAGATAAACGATTTTTTGTTTTTGGATGAACTCTCCGCGGCAAACTATTTTGGACGCTTTTGCGATCGTTTTAGGTGGTACATAAGTGTCACACGCGGCGATATCGTTAGTGATGCCGGATGTGCGTCACTAACGACGTGACCCCGACGATAAAACATTAACGATATCGTAGCGTGTAAAGCCCCCTGTAGACTAAGCAGGTTATCTTCACACGTAGTTGTAGCAGGGTATATACACTTGAGACCAAAATTAGAGAACAACACACAATTTCCTAAAGTTGCGGTCATTGTGTCGTCCTATGTGATTATATCCTAACATGAGTAAACTCATTTTAAGCTTATTTCATAAATGCAATTTATTGTAAAGCACATAATAAAAATACAAAGGAGATAAATGAAAAAGAACACGGATCAAAGTTAGAGAACACTTTCAGATACCTCCAAGTTATTGGTGCTAATTCTGGCACCTGGCGCTAATTTCCTTACAAACCCTATGTAACTGTCAGCCTAACTTTCCAGTTTGCACTGACTTTGCAAAAATGGTGTGCCATTCCAAAGTGACTGAAACCCTCCAGCAGCAGGTTGTCCAGATGAAGGCCAAAGGGGTGACCATATCAGATATAGCGAGAGACGTTGATTGTTTCAAGTCTGTGATTCCAAGAATACTGCATCTTTACAACGTCACAAACTCTTTCAAGTCCCCCAAGAAGGCTGGTCGTCCTCGAAAGACAAATGGAAGAGAGGATAGTATAATGCAGAGAATCTACATGGGTAATTGTTTCAACACTGCAGCTGGAATTGCTCACCAGTTCAGCACTGAACAAGGTAAGGATCTGTCTTGTCATACAGTGTCACAATGTTTAAGAGCATTTAGAGTGAAAACCCACACTGCAGTGACCAAACCTCTCATTAGCAGAAAGAATCAAAAGGCTAGACTCACCTAGCATGCTGTGCGGTCAGAGGATAAGTGATCCACAGTTCATTTTAGTGATTAAAGCAAGTTTAATTTGTTTGGGTCTGATGGGAAATATTGTGTTCATTGACAAACTGGGGAAAAACTGAACCCAAAGTGTGTTAAGAAATGTTTTCTGCAGCAGGAGTTGGACCTCTCATACAGCTACATGGAAGAGTGAATGCAAGTGTGGATCAGACTCTTCTTCAGCAACACGTGGTTCCTTACTTGCATTCATCACTCAATCAACTAGCAATTATCAGGCAGGACAATGCCCCCTTCTAACATCAAAACAGGTAAAGCAGTTCCTTGAAACAGAAAACATTGAAACAATGAAATGGCCGCCCAGAATCCTGATCCAAACCTAATAGAAAACCTCTGAAAAATCCTTGGTGACAAAGTTATGGCCAAGAAACCCACAAAAGTCAAAGAACTGTGGAAGAGACTGGAAGAAGAGTGGACCAAAAATCACACCAGAGCAGTGTGAGATCAGTGTGAGATACTAGTGATGTCCTGTGGCCGCAGATGTGCTGAAGTCATTCACAGCGACGGCCTGTACACATCCTACTGATTAGTGACTGTTGTTACCTTCAGAAAATTTAGTTATAATCTTTGTCTGAGCTACAGTCATTGCTGTTCTCTAGTTATGATAATCACATTTTGGGCAAAATAAAGTTTAATGGTGCTAAACTTTGGATCTTTTGTAAAACACTGGTCTAGTGGCATTGTGCACCCCTTACAAAAAAACTTCACGTTGATCAATGTAGATTACATTATTTCTGAAAAAAGCAGGTGACCATACATTGTTCTCTAATTTTAATCTCCAGTGTATATAGGTGGTATTGGAACAGTCTGAGTATGACTCCCTGACAAAGAAGTCCAGAGAGCTTCGAAACGCGTTGGATGGCGAGTCTTCACAGCTGCCGTACTCACTGGTGACATCACTGCCAGCATTGACTCCACACCTTGCCTGCTTTTCTGTGAGCACCGATACCTAGGCGTTATAGCCGCGGCATCATGGGGGGCTCGTACTAAGTGCACAAAGAGGGATAGACCCGTACAGCACTTCCCCTCTCTTATAGAACCATCCTTGCCGGACACCTGCTGCCACTTTTTTGGAGGCAAAATGCTATCGTGACATCAGCTCTGCCCCTACTTACAAATAATTTTACCTGTTAAACTGCAGGAAAGTCTTGTATTTTTTTTAAGGCTCTATTTAAAGTTGGACCACAGGATAGGTGTGAAATGGACAATGTTGGAGATCCCAAACGATCCCATACTGCCTGTTTGAATGGTGAGGTTGTGGTCAATTTGTGTATGAGACTGACGTCGATAAATCCACCTATAGAGGAATAAATGCTTAAAAAATTGTCACCTTGGGGCAGATTTTATAACAATCAGTGTAGTTTTATATAGAGGAATGAAACTAAACAAAATCTGTAATTTTTGGCTCACGGTGGAGGCAGGTTATACAGTCATATGAAAAAGTTTCGGCACCCCTATTATTGTTAACCTTTTTTCTTTATAACAATTTGGGTTTTTGCAACAGCTATTTCAGTTTCATATATCTAATAACTGATGGACTGAGTAATATTTCTGGATTGAAATTAGTTTATTGTACTAACAGAAAATGTGCAATTTAACCGGTGCAAAAGTATGGGCACCTCAACATAAAAGTGACATTAATATTTTGTAGATCCTCCTTTTGCAAAAATAACAGCCTCTAGTCGCTTCCTGTAGCTTTTAATGTAGCTTTTAAGCAAGTGCTTTTCTTGGAATGCCGTGTTTTTTTGCCTCCATGCATAACGCCTTTTTGTATGACCAAACAACTCAATCTTTGTTTCATCAGTCCACAGGACCTTCTTCCAAAATGTAACTGGCTTGTCCAAATGTGCTTTTGCATACCTCAGGCGACTGTTTGTGGCGTGCTTGCAGAAACGGCTTCTTTCGCATCACTCTCCCATACAGCTTCTCCTTGTGCAACGTGCGCTGTATTGTTGATCGATGCACATTGACACCATCTGCAGCAAGATGAAGCTACAGGTCTTTGGAGGTGGTCTGTGGATGTCCTTGACTGTTCTCACCATTCTTCTTCTCTGCCTTTCTGATATTTTTCTTGGCCTGACACTTCTGGGCTTAACAAGAACTGTACCTGTGTTCTTTCATTTCCTTACTATGTTCCTCACAGTGGAAACTGACAGTTTAAATCTCTGAGACAACTTTTTGTATCCTTCCCCTGAACAACTATGTTGAATAATCTTTGTTTTCAGATCATTTGAAAATTGTTTTAAGGAGCCCATGATGCCACTCTTCATAGGAGATAGGAAAAACTTGCAAGTGGCCACCTTAAATACCTTTTCTCATGATTGGATACACCTGCCTATGAAGTTCAAATCTCAATGAAGTTACAAAACCAATTTAGTGCTTTAATAAGTCAGTACAAAGTAGTTAGGAGTGTTCAAATCAAGAAATTGATAAGAGTGCCCATACTTTTGCACCGGTCAAATTTTGTTTAAATGATTGCACATTTTCTGTTAGTACAATGAACCTCATTTCAATCCAGAAATATTACTCAGTCCATCAGTTATTAGATATATGAAACTGAAATAGCTGTTGCAAAAACCCAAATTGTTATAAAGAAAAAATTTTAACATTAATAGGGGTGCCCAAACTTTTTCATATGACTGTAAATATCACAGGTGCCACCACTGCTACCGGGCCTACATGCACGATAGAGGAAAGGCTTCTAAATTTATTATTTTGGAGAAATCTGACGGAGATCCATGATTCTCCCATAACAAACGATATTGGCGAAAGGAAGATGGGGTGTGTTGAATTTCACCCCCGCAATACTTTGTTTTTCAGTTGAAAACACAAGTACTCTCAGCAGTACCGAACATTCATATATAGATAGCTATTGGACACATGAAGGATCAGTCAACAGCTATTTGGGATGTGCGGCGCCTTTGGATGAGGTTTGACCACAGATTTATTTTTAATCTTGATACACGGTGCTCCTGTACAGTGTACAGAGACAAGACAAGGTCTACAATACAAAATAAACGACCACGGCACACCTAAGGTGAACTAATTCGAAAAATAACGGAGGACAGAGAATAAATCTTATTTTAGATTGCTTTTAATGATGTGCTCACAGGCAGAAAAATGTATGACATGTAACAAAACCAATGTTTCGGCTTGTCTCTTGAGCCTTTTTCAAGGAGAACATGTCTACTGAAGTAGTGCAAGGGAAGTGTCCCATAGAGGTAAGTGGTATATAGGGAATTAAGGGCTTGTTGTGAGCTTCAGAGTAAAGGGAAGACTTTAAATTGAAGGGACCTGGGTAATAGCCCTTCTCTTAAAAATTTAGTAAAGGTATTGACAAGCTGTCATTGGGTATAAAGGAGGTGTAATGCTACCACCAGGGGCGCAGGTACACAGGAGAGATGTAAAGCTCCTAGATGTAATGTGGCGTCTGCCCACTAGATGTCACCAGTATCTAGATGGGGAGGTAGCAGAATTGTCGTTCAAGCCAAAAGTGAGTGCCAGGAGGTCCCGTCAGTGCAAAGGAGGAAGAGGAGCCAAAATCACGTGAAAGCCTAAGGTTGGTAGCCGGGAGGTAACATCAGATACAGATGGGGAGCAGAACCATAGTCAGAGAGCAAGCCGGGGTCAGAAGCTGAAGGGGAAGGAAGATCAGTATAAAAAGGGGGAAGTGGGACTGAGGGAACAAGAAAAGCGGAGGGTCAGGGAGCACAGACAAGATGGACGGAGCGGAGAACAGGAAGAGGAGTCAGGGTAGCAGGACGAGGATCAGAACGAACTCACAGAAACCAGAAGCGCACACGGCAGAGTAGGAACAATCACTGGCGAAGTTCCGGAGGAAACAACCCAAAGATAAAGCAAGGCTATTACCAGAGTGAGTCACCAAACAAGTCCTGCCCACCGGCAAGGACCCAGGGAATATAAACAACTGAGCAATAGACAAAACCCAATTGCTCTGCAAGAAGCAGAGCCAATTGTGAATTGTGACAGGAGGTATGAGACTCCAATAGTCTCTGTCCTATTGAGAATGCAGAAAGGGTGTCTAAGTTGCCAAGGGTAATGGTTGTGAGCTGAAAAATAGGTGACAGCCTAAGCAAGGACCTCATATCAGTGGTGGTTCCTGGACAGCAGTAATGGCGGTAAACCAGTAACTACCACTGATAAGAGGTCCTTGCTTAGACTATTGCCTATACTTCAGCTCACAACTTTGAGCTGAGATGCTAGGATCACGGAACGTTAGGCCGTGCCGGGTGATGCGATGCGAGACTTGAGTGTGACTCCGTCCTTACTCTGAAGCTCACAATAAGCTATTAATTCCCTATTCGTATACCACTTACCTCTATGAGATTCTTCCCTTACACTACTTTAGTAGACATGTTTTCTTTGAAAAAGGATCAAGAGATAAGCCAAAACGTTGGTTTTGTGACATGTCATACATTTTCCTGCCTGTGAGCACATAATTAAAAGCAATCTGAAAGAAGATTCATTCTCTGTTCTCCTTTATTTTTCCAGTTATTTCACCTCAGGCGTGCCGTGGTCTTTTATTTCGTATTGGACATTATCTTTTTGATCTCAGAGCACCCACTCTAGAATGGACGAGCCTGGCCTAATCCTAACATAGCAGGACAAGGTCTACAGTCCATGAGGAGTCTTATTCTCCATAGTTGTGGTGTGATTATGGTGTGATTTAATATATTTATAGCTCTGTTACATATTAACCGCATGTGATTTGTACATTGGTTTTCAGCAGATAATAAATGTGTGTGAAAGGTTATCATTTCCTTCCCGTGATAATGACACCCAGTAACCCGGCCATGTGCTTTAGAAAACAATGTCAAGGTTGTTTTATTATCTGTCTGTTATGAAATGACTTGTAATACCAGACACCTCTGTCCTACTTAAGTGACCTTTACTTCTGGATTTACAGGATTTCGCCTATAGGCTATGAACGCACTTTGCGTTTTTACCTGCGTTTCTGCAGCGTTTTGAGCTGCAGCGTTTTCATGCCAAAAGGCATGCGTTTTGGTTTTCCATGATAGTCAATGGAAAATGATGATTTCTAGATCGCACTTTGCGTTTCTAAACGCTGCGTTTAATTTGCATATTTTGTGGCAAAAACCATGCGTTCAAAGAAGCAGCATGTCAATTGTTTTTGCCATTTTGGGTGCGTTTTGCTAACATTGAAGTTGTCGTGGAAACCCCTTTCTTGGGAGAGCTAATTTAGGGTGAGATGCAAGGGATCTCCAGATCTGCCAATGTTGGTCCAATTAATACCGATGCATCGGAGACAAACACAAGAACACACAGTCAATGTCCGTGTACCAGGCTTTGTCTGAATCTCAGATGCCCAAACAGTTTATTTACAACCACAAAAGATAAGGGGACGGCTTAGTACATGACCAAAAATGGAATGAAAGTTGGAAATAACAAAATCGTAAATTATGGATCCTGCTGAATTCCTTAAAACCAGATCTGTCCAGTTTTCTGGACCTTCAGTGACAAAGAAACTTTAGACAAAGGCCTCTTTAAAGAGACTACACCCAGTGCTATTGCTTTTATGAATAACACTTATAAAGCTAATACAAAAATACAAAATTATTAAACATATATAAATTGCTTAAATGATAATCAAACCTTAATATAAAATATTAACCATAACAATTCCTCCCTTTTTATTATTTACAGACAATTTATCCATCAGCTATATCCCCATGCTATGACAGCCTGGAGGGGCCAACCCCGTTCACCCATAGATATCTTGTTTGTAAATTTCATCATATATATTTACTAAGGGAGCACTGAGGTATTTTTCACATGTTGTAACTGACGGCCTGTGATATTTGATCTTACATGTCTCTTTTCATAGTGTTGTCATAACAAATATACCAATTCTAGCAGCTACATATACTAATAGTCCCAACATTCCCATGTGTAGAATGCCCATCAGCTACCCAGTGATACCTGAGAACCAAATTGTCGGATACATTTGTCTGCAGCTCGGTTATATAGGGAATGTTTGGGTAAAGCACTTATATCTAGAACACCATGAGGAAATATAAAGGTAACGGTATAAGGCGTGCAGAGGTGTCGATCCCCTCTGCGCCCCGGGGAAGTCATTTATAGGCCTGGTGACCACATACTAGATATAAATCATTAGGAATTATGCAGTGTATTATGTCAGTGGTTCTCCCAACCCAACACATATAAGTCAAACGTCCTTTGCCTCGAAGGTTTGGCACACCAATTTCAGCAGTTTTTGAGACAGACCTTATTCCTTCAGAATGTTTTAGACTCAAATTGTTAGTTAAATTGGTAAAGTTGTTCACAAGTCTACACAGAATGTGTAAACCACAGTTCACTATTGCTCAAAACATCCTTGGTCACTTTTCTGGAAACAACTATCATTACAAATAATCACGAGTAATTGAAGTACTCTCACAGTTTTTCCAGTCCTAAGAGTGGGAGCATCACAGGCTTAACTTATAGTCCTCATATAGGGTCAGGGGATCTGCAAGATATGGCGTAGAATTAGAAGATATTGGGCTCGGAGTGCATATCCAACAGTTCTTAGTGCTTTAGAGTCCATATCTTGGAACAGAACTTGGTGATGCTTTATCAGTTTGTTATCACAGTCCTCTTTAAAGCTGGTGTCACACTAAACGACAGCGACAACGACGTCGCTGTTACGTCACCATTTTCGGTGACGTAACAGCGACCTTGTAAGTCGCTGTTATGATCGCTGCTTAGCTGTCAAACACAGCAGAAGCAGCGATCATAAGGTCGCTGTGCTACATGTTCAGAGAGCAGGGAGCCGCGCTTAGCGCTGGCTCCTTGCTCTCCTGCAGCACACATCGGGTTAATTAACCCGATGTGTGCTGCAGCTACATGTCACAGTTCAGAGAGCAGGGAGCCGCGCTTAGCGCTGGCTCCTTGCTCTCCTGCAGCACACATCGGGTTAATTAACCCGATGTGTGCTGCAGCTACATGTCACAGTGCAGAGAGCAGGGAGCCGCGCGCACTGCTTAGCGCTGGCTCCTTGCTCTCCTTGCTACAGTATACATCGGGTTAATTACCCGATGCGTACTGCAGCCACATGTCACAGTGCAGGAGCCGGCACTGGCAGCAAGAGCGGAGGCTGGTAACCAGCGTAAACATCGGGTAACCAGGGAAAGGTCTTCCCTTGGTTACCCGATGTTTACGCTGGTTACAGCTTACCGCAGCTGCCAGTGCCGGCTTCATTTCGTCGCTCTCTCGCTGTCACACACAGCGATGTGTGTGTCACAGCGGGAGAGTGACGACCAAAAAATGAAGCTGGACATTCAGCAACGACCGGCGACCTCACAGCAGGGGCCAGGTCGTTGCTGGATGTCACACACAGCGACAGCGACGGGACGTCGCTGCAACGTCACAGAAAATGGTGACGTAGCAGCGACGTCGTTGTCGTCGTCGTTATGTGTGACACCAGCTTTAGTGCCTCATTGATAGGACAAGAAGTACAGTTGCCATCAGCATAATCCAAAAGGCAGAGTGGTTATCTTTGTATCTTTGCCTTGGATCTTGACAGAAGTGGCAGTGGTTAGCATCACTTAGAATAGTTCCCTGGATCTAGGCTCCAATGGTCTCCTTATGTGTCTCATGACCACGACCCAGTCGCCTGGTGCCGGTGTGTGTGTGCCGCTTATAAACATGGGGTCTGGGATGGAGGAAAGAACACAGTTATGAGTAACAGTCAGATGTTTGTGCAACTCAGCGACATATTCAGTGAGAAAAGCATACGCATATTCAGTGAGAATAGCATACGAGGCCTGTAATTGCTGTGGGAAATATAATTCTGTCTCAGGAATACTACCAAACATTAATTCATATGGGGACAGCTTCTTTATACCTCTTCGGGCGGTTCTCACTGAAAGCAATGTGATGGACAAGCAATCTACCCAGGACAAGTGTGTTTCCTCCATGCACTTAATTTAAGAGTACCGTTAAAGTGTTCCACCTTCCCACTACTTTGTGGGTCATAGGGAAGGTGGAAAGCATGTTCTATTCCCAAAGTAGCCATGATCTGTTTCATTTTAATTCTCCATTGAAGTAAGCACCTCTGTTACTTTCTTTAGTTTTGGGAAACCCATATCTGCAAACCACCTTACTTATTACTTTCTTGATGGTAATTGTGGTCTTTGTATTATCTTTCATCACGGTCTAAGCTTCAGACATACCAGGACATATTCATAAGTACCCACCTTAGGCAGCAGTATGTAGTCCACCTGCAGTCTCTGAAATGAGTAATCTGGTTTTGGTGCTGAATTTCTGCGGAACTCAAATAGGCCTACCGGGGCTGTGTTTTGCACAAACAAGACATACTTTGCAGCCATATTCGGGAACCCTTGGGCACATCAGTTTTGCAGCACTACTGCACACGTCACACCTTTGCACCGGGGAATGTGCCAGGGCAGCCATCATGGGGAACAGGCAGCGAGGGAGGCAAATCCGGGTGTTTACCTGCCATACCACTGACTCTGACCGTACAGCACATTGCATTCTGTTCGTTTGAGGGGGCCTGGGTCTGGAAGACCTGAAACAGTTCACGATCAACGGCCACTGGGGCCGGTACGGTGCCAGCCTCCTTTGCTGAAAGGTGGCGCCCCGCACTCTCGGTCACTAAGCTCCCTTAGAGGGCTATGTCTGTTATGGCCAGTATTCCTGTCAGAGGTAGTCTCGCTGCTTCTTTAGCCGGCTTGTCGGCCAGTGCATTCCCTACTGCAAGGGGAGTTTGTTCCCGTGCGTGTGCCGATACTTTGACTATGGCTGCCCTTTGGGGAATGGTGAGTGCTGCGAGTAGCTGCTCTACTGCCTGCGCATACTTTATGGGTTTGCCAACAGAGGTCAGGAAATTACGGCTCCGCCAAATGACGCCAAAGTCGTGTGCTACCCCAAAAGCGTATTGTGAGTCAGAAAATACATTACTCTTCTTACCTTTTCCCAGACTGCACATTACAGCGAATGCCTTCAGCTCAACCTCTTGCGCAGAGTAGCTCGAGGGGAGTGGTTCTTACTGCCTTACCATTGTGGACTACTGCATACCCGGTGATGAACAGTCCTTGATCATTGTCCAAAGCTCTGGAACCATCTATAAAATACTCAGCAGAGGGGTTAGTGAGTGGTACAGTGATATTTGCCAAGTCCTTTGTTTCTGCCTCCACCAATGCCTGACAGTCATGTGTCATATCAAACTGAACTTCGTTATCTGCTAGTTTGAAAAACAGGGGCAAGTCTTGTCTCACGGTCTCTCCCACAGGGACATGTCTTGTCTCATGGTCCCTCCCTCAGGGGCAGGTCTTGGCTCACGGTCCCTCCCACTTCCCCATCCAAATATTCTCCTCCCTTTTCTACAATCCACTGTTAATCATGCAGCTGGATTTAGACCATTACAGTTTGAGAGCATTATGGGGGAATGTAAAGAGGGAAAAGCTTAATATTTGTCCGGCCTTTATACTGAAAGATGGTGGGTCTGAGCCTGTTGGAGTCTTTCAGATACAGCATGAGGAGATTGGAGTGAGGGGGCAGCTTAACACTATGTCCTCTGTCTTTCTAGAGTCCTGAAACAGCTGCCCAGCTCTTACACAAGCAGGGGTCACTGTAATAACTGAATGTAGTATCCCAGAGTAATACTCTGGAGGGTGCTGTCTGCCACCGGGTTCTTGGGTGAGGACGCCGGCTATATGTCCAACCTGCTTGTGGCGGTAAAGGGTTAAAGGTTTTTCCCACGTCTATTTTGCTTATGTGACCACAACTGTCTGGGTTTATTCTCAAGTCAAACAACTAGCTTTGGGAATTGTCAGTCAGGATTCGGAGACTACACAGGGTGCCTTCTTTTAAGGGGGGTGGTCACCTTGGGCCCAATTAGGGTAAATTCTATGCAGGTCCCAATTTTCTGCAACACGTCTGTCCTTAAATTAATAAGTGAATATGAGAAAACTAAAACCTGGGTCACAAAATAGGAACAGTGAATATAGTCCCCGGGGGATGACAATGGGGTTGTGGGAGACATCTGAATTGTCAGTTTTCTATGGTGGTGGGGGTCACGATAGTAGTTGTTGCCTTTTTGGGACATTTGTCCCCTCAATAAAACAAACAAAAAAAAAACCTTTTTGCCCACAAGCCCAACCTTTTACATTGCTGTAGTCTAAGCCCTTAAAGCCTCTAGGGCTGTGACAACCCCACACCCTGATGAAGGTGACACTAATCACAAAACCACACATTGGTTCTGGACATCACACACCAACAAGATGTCCGTAGCGAGGTACCATCCTCTCACACATTGTGCTATCTTCCTATGCAGCATGGCTGACATACCTTCAGTCTTTTTAGCTGACACATTTACCATTGCTACTGCTTGCACATTTTCTCTTTTTTTTTAGCACCTTACATTTACACCATGTACTTTTGTATGGTTCTTCATACATTGCTGCTGTAATATACTTCACCATCATTCCATTCTGTTCTATAAACTCATTGCCTTACATACACATGCAGCATGTTACTTTTGTATGCTTCTTCATACATTGCTGCTTGTGGTCATCATTATAAACATTCCTTTATAATACAACATTATAAATATTCCTTTTACATATTTTGATTGTTGTGATGCTGCCCTTTCTCGGTTGTACCCACTGCACCATTTTACTTGTTATCAATAAACATTATTGTGTTATTTCTCCTCTATAATGGTTACATATAGGCTATTTTTTTCCTCCTCACTCTTTTGTGTATTCCTGTAGTTTAGTCTCTTATCTCCTTCTTGTGGTGGATTCCCCCTCTACCCCTCCCTTTTCTTCTACTTGGCTGCAGGGGGGCCAAATTAACGCTTTCCTTTCTAGTTCAGCTCCCCAGGGGATATTTCCCTCAAATACATCCATTTCATATTTATTGCTCCACTTTGGGAGACTGGTACAGCGCCCTGGACTGTAGGTCTATGGGCATTTATAACACACCGCAGCAATAGTCCATGATTCTTATCATTATGTTCATACCCAAAACTGAGTATGGTCCTATGCTACAATCTGCAACAGATCTTGTTGCTTATTCTGCCTAAAACCAGTGTCTAATCCTCTGTTAAACTCCATTCTCTGGAAAGTTACCAAGATTAGGTTTTCCTATGTGGCCAGATATACCTCCTGAATACCCTGGAGATATGTTCTAAATGTAAGGGTAATTTTACAGGAGATTCAGGATCTAGGTAGCAAGAGCAATATGCCTGGGCATGGGGAAACACAGGACACGCAATATTAGCTCCAGAGGGACTGTGTTGGCCACAGTGTCTGCAGGTCTATCCCAATGATCCTGCATATGGCAGGGGTGCTGAAGGGGGGAGGCAGTGCAGGTTTTACATCAGTTATAGAGACTGCAGCATTCCCTGGGCCTTTATACTATCACAGATTACATATACACCACCATGAATGGTTTAATCTGATTTATGGTCACTCAGTGAGAGACGCTTGGATACTTTACCACATTCTACAAAATCCTTTAGGATGTAAGCCCGCAAGGGCAGGGCCCTCTTCCCTCTGTGATAGTCTGTCTATTGTAACGTGTATATGTATTCTGTATGTAACCCCCTCATGTACAGCACCATGGAATCAATGGTGCTCTATAAATAAACAATAATAATAATAATAATAATAATAATAAAAAATTCTAACCTGTTTGTTTTTATCTTTCAAACAGTCTTCACATTTGCAGAAAAACGTCTCCCAAAACAAAAAAATTCCAATAACATGTTGCATCAATCTATTGCTTCATTCCCTTTTCGTCTTTCTTCTATATCCTTTGTAGGGACATGGGTGGTACCTCTGAGGCTGATTACTTCCTATAGCTGCCAGTCCTCTGACTGCAACTTCAATGCCCGCAGTTAACCGTAGAACTGAAATGGGCCATAGAGTCTTAACCGCAGAAGACTCTACTCTACTCCCAGCACCAATTTGCTCGCAAGAGAAGGATTTCTACTCCCAGAACCACTGTTCTCGCAAGAGAAGAATTTCTAGGAAGCATCAGGTTACCAGCCCTTTGTACCCGTACAATTCTGATACAGAACCAAACAAATAACAATTCATAAACTCTACTACCAACAGTTATTGGGATTACTTCTACTTCTCAATATAATATATCATGGGAGACTAAGCTAATTTCCTACAAAATCTCCATCTACCTCTGACTCAAACAGATTACATCAAACACAAAAGAGACAGTGTATCCAGACCAGAGCATATCAGATTTCAACTACTCAAACAAGATCCCTTTCTTGTCCTGTAGAGGGCGCAGCTCCAAAAATAAAATCTACAATAAGTTTTCCCTCTCTGGCTATATGTTTCTTTGTCTGGATAAACTGGATGATTACAAACTACAACTCCTATTAAGCCAATTCCCATCTTAAATGCAAATTGAAGAGAACATAAACGCCAGCACAATGGTTTATCAGATTTTTACAATACATCCGTCACTCAAAGATCAATCAGTCCCACATTAAAGGATCCTCATAGCTTAAAATATAATTCCAGACATAACAGTTATATAGAAAACACAGGACAACATATAATCTTTCAACTGCTGAGATGATATACTCTTCATTCAATTTCCTTCAACAATCATTCGCACATTTAAAAACACATTGATACATATAACAGATCACAGATGGCATATCTCTATTATTTCAATCATACGCACAAAATCCAAACACTGGCAGAGGTTTGATAAGAATGGTCTTGTTGGACCACTACGTACCCGTCTCGGACCTCCAGAAAGCACTGAAACATTTGTAACACAATGGGTTACTCACCGCGGATTTTGTTCAGTGGTTCCTGGGAAGGTCTTTGTAGTCGGGTCACAGAGAGGTCCAGTTAACCATCCTGGGTTTCGGCACCATGTTCTGTCGTGGAAACCCCTTTCTTGGGAGAGCTAATTTAGGGTGAGATGCAAGGGATCTCCAGATCTGCCAATGTTGGCCCAATTAATACCGATGCATCGGAGACAAACACAAGAACACACAGTCAATGTCCGTGTACCAGGCTTTGTCTGAATCTCAGATGCCCAAACAGTAGTTTATTACAACCACAAAAGATAAGGGGACGGCTTAGTACATGACCAAAAATGGAATGAAAGTTGGAAATAACAAAATCGTAAATTATGGATCCTGCTGAATTCCTTAAAACCAGATCTGTCCAGTTTTCTGGACCTTCAGTGACAAAGAAACTTTAGACAAAGGCCTCTTTAAAGAGACTACACCCAGTGCTATTGCTTTTATGAATAACACTTATAAAGCTAATACAAAAATACAAAATTATTAAACATATATAAATTGCTTAAATGATAATCAAACCTTAATATAAAATATTAACCATAACAAAGTCAATGAGAAATGGCAAAAAACAAGAAACTTCAAATTCCTGCGTTTTACCTGCTTTTTAGGTGCAGAAAACATGCGTTTTGGACATTAAAATAATGATTTCATATGTCCCTTTACACACACACAGAGTCCGACAATTAAAATAAAGAAATATATTAATTTATTGCTATTTTTCTAATAAATAGTATATTACCGCTATAATTTTATTCTATATTTATATTTTCTAAATTATTTCTAAAATTCTGTGTTCCTTTTTTTTCTTTTTTTTTCATTGTGTTTGACTGTTTAAACTTTATTTAGCAGTATCTTGATGTTCAAAACGCATCTGTCAAAACACAGGTGAAAAAGCATGTAAAAAGCACTGAAAACGCATCTAAAACGCGGTAAATACGCATGCGTTTTCAGCGCTAAATTTCTGAAAAAGGCAAATTTGGCTAAATCAATTAAGGCAAAAACGTGCGTTCAAAACTGCATGTAGGGCAACGCAAAGTGCGTTCATAGCCTTAAGGCTATGTGCACACTAGAAAAAGGATTTTTCTTAAGAAATTTCTTAAGAAAATTTCTTGAGAGTGAAGGAATAGCGCACCTGCATTAAAAAACGCATCAAAAACGCACCTGCGTTTTTACCGCGATTTGGTGCGTTTTTGGTGCATTTTCGGTGCGTTTTTGGTGCGCTTTTACCGCTGGTTGCTCCCTGCGTTATTGTGCCATTATCTATGGTAACTAACGCAGTTAGCTGCAGAAAAGTAGTGACATGCTCATTCTTTTTCTTAAGAAAATCTACTGAAAGAATTTTCTTAAGATAAAAATGCAGTGTGTGCACAGCTAATTTTTTTTTCCCATAGGTTTTGCTGGGGAATGTCTGCAGAAAGGTTACAAGAATTTCTCAAGAAATTTCTGCAGCAAAAACGGACCAAAAACGCGGAAGACCCCAATACTATGACGCAAAAAAAGGGCTTTATTCACCCATCCCAAGTCCAGCGATGAGTCTCCACTGCATCTGTGATTGTCTTCAGCCAGTCAGTGAGGTCTTGTGCCATCAACCTGAGTAGAGCTGCTGAGCGCCGTTATTGGCTTAAGCGCTATCGAAGTGACATTGGCGGTGTAGACAGTAACAGATGCTTAGAGCAGAGGTGGAGATTCAGTGCTGGACCCAGGAAGGGTGAGAATGCAGTTTGTAGTTTTTTCAAAACAAACTGTAGTGGGGTTAAAGGTGTTTTTTGAAACAAAATATCAGGTGTAAAGCAAATGTCTGCAGAACAACACATGGATTTGTACTTCACGTCTAACAAACTCTTACTGTCAGGTTTCCGGGACTTCCAGTTCTCTTTTGAAAGAGCTTGCCCTCGGTTAACATGGAGTTTGCTGTTCTGTTGCCCTACTTCCTGTCCAGCTGCTTAAAAGGCCGCCTCTAAGCCTAGTCCAGTGCCTGAGTATACTGCTTGCTGTGTGCTCCTGCTTTGCTGCTCCTATTTCCTGATTGCCATTTGGATCCTCCTGAAAGACTACCGACACCGACTCTGGACTTTACCCGGTTTCATCAAGCTGTGCCCGGACTCCGTCTGCCGTCTTTGGTCAGCACTTCTGCCCGGTTCCTTCCGGTTCGTAACCACTCTGGACTATCATCCTGTACGGACACTTCTGGACTTTACCTCTTGCCCCTTGTGTCCCGGCTGCTGCGCATTTAGGCCTTCCGGGGTGATTGCCAGACAGTCCCTGTATAGGGGTTCGCTCTTGGTGGTCTCCGTGGGGGAGTCCGGTGCGTGGTCCCGGGAATTCCCTTCGCTCCGATTCGGGAAGGTATTTCGTGTGTTATTGTTTTACTGTATTTGTTCCGTTTGTGTACGTGGTTACATATTATAAAACATCTCTGTACCAAGAACTCGTCTCTGGTTGTCATTGCCCTAACGCTATCGAAATCCTCAGAACATACAGTAGTATTACACTTACCTACTGTACATAGGGAATCTGGACCTGACAGGTTTCCGACAAATAATACTATGTGTAAGGGTCAAGGTGCGGCACTGGAACCCCAGGCACAACTGAAACAAATTCTTCTGAGGGTGTGGGCGTGCATTCAGGCTGCAGATCCTCAGATGGTGCAGACCCCCCCAACCTGTGTCTTATGGATACTACGGAAGAAGGCTGCCCATTGTACACAAACAAAATAGTCTTTACTGATGGAAACACTACAACATATCTACAAGAGACAGTAGGCAAAAACTTAAGGGTGCTTTACACGCTGCGACATCGCTAGCGATAGAACCCGCCCCCAACGTTCGTGCTACATTTGGTGATCGCTGCCGTAGCGAACAATATCGCTACGGCAGCGTCACGCGCACATACCTTTTCAGCAACGTCGCTGTGACCGCCGAACAATCCCTCCTTCAAGGGAGAGGTGAGTTCACGTCACTGCGGCGTCACTAAGCGGCCGGCCAATAGAAGCGGAGGGGCGGAGATGAGCGGCCGTAATATCCCGCCCACCTTCTTCCTTCCTCATTGCCGGCGGCCGCAGGTAAGGAGATGTTCGTCATTCCTGAGGTGTCACACATAGCGATGTGTGCTGCCGCAAGAACGACAGACAACATCGTACCTGCAGCAGCAACGATATTTGGGATTAGTACGACGTGTCAACAATCAACGATATGGTGAGTATTTTTGATCGTTAACGGTCGTTCCTGCGTTTCACACTCTGCGATGTCGCTAACGACGCCGGATGTGCGTCACAAACACTGTGACCCCGACGATATATCGCTAGCGATGTCGCAGCGGGTAAAGCACTCTTTAGCATACCTCCGGTCCAGGTCAGTGAGTGAAAGGCTACAAATCTCTTACCTTCTGGGCGTCCCTGTCTTTTGATCCAGGGCTCGTGTGACGTCATCTGTTTTTCAATCTCCTTGGATTTATTTTTTGTACATTCGTAGTAACTTTCTCATATTTATACAAGCTTCCCTATATGACATGTTGCTTTCTTGTGTTCACATGTTGCATAAATCCTGTGTTTTTTGTTATGTGCAGGTGTCTGCACCAAACTACACAAACACAATACCAATCTTCTCTGATTAGTGCAATTTTGCTGCATTTTGTTTAAGCCTTTTTATTTTGGTGTTTTTGGGTTAATAACCCGCGTTAAGTGTTTTTTTTTTTTTTATAGAGAAAAAAGTATTTATTCTTCACTTAAAAAGGAACTACAGGTTTTGTACATGTGGGGTTTTTTTTAGGCTCCACAGAAGCCTCTAGAGGAAAAAAAGCACCAAAACCGCACAGCTCAGCGGCGTCTTTAGACGTGAAATCGCATCCACTTTGCTTGAGAGTTACACAGCAGAATTTATGTGAAAAAAAAACAAAACACGGCGGAAAAATGCAACATTTACGCTACATGTGTGAGAGAGAACGTTAAAAAAAAAAGGTTTTGGTACAGTGTTAGCCAGTTGAAGAATGTTTGATTGCTCTCAGTGAGAGAAACAAAATTTAAATTTTGTAGTTGAAGAGAGAGAGAAAATGTTTTAAGGCATCTTATTACTTTCTGAAAAGTCAAAAGTTTACATACACTAATGCTGGCGTCACACGGTACGATCTATGGTGCGATTGCACGAGCGATCGCACCCGCCCCCATCGTTTGTGCGCCACGGGCAATTAGTTGCCCGTGGTGCACAAAGTCATGAAACCCCCGTCACACGTACTTACCTGCTGAGCGACCTCGCTGTGGGCGGCGAACATCCACTTCCTGAATGGGGAGGGATGTTCGGTGTCACAGCGACGTCACACAGCCGCCGGCCAATAGAAGCGGAGGGGCGGAGATGAGCGGGACGTAACATCCCGTCCACCTCCTTCCTTCCGTATAGCCGGCGGGAGCCGTGGGACGCAGGTAAGCGGAGTTCATCGCTCTCGTGGTGTCACACGGAGCGACGTGTGCTGCCACGGGAATGATGAACAACCGGCACAAGTAAAAATAAACGATATTATGAAACTGATTGACAAGTACACGACTCACAATTTGTGAGCGATACTGCGTCGCTCAGAGGTTTCACACGAGACGATGTCGTGTATGATGCCAGATGTGCGTCACGAAAACCGTGACCCCGACGATGCATCGCACGATCCGTCGTCTCGTGTAAAGCACCCTTAAGAGTACTATGCCTTTAAACAATATGGGACAGCCCATATGATGATGTCATATCTTTGAAAGCTTCTGATAGGTTTATTATTTAACCAGAGACACACCCGTGGATGTATTTTAATGCACACCTGAAACACACTGCTTCTTAGTGTAGCATCATGGGAAAGTCAAAATAAATCAGCCAAGATCTCAGGAAGAGAATTGTGGATTTGCACAAGTCTGGTTCATCCTTGGGTGCAATTTCCAGATGCCTGAAGATGCCTCATTCATCTGTACAAACATTTATACGCAAGTACAAACAAAATGGTAATGTCCAGGCATTATACCGCTCAGGAAGGAGATGGGTTATCTGTACCAGAGATAAACAGAAGAAAAGCAAAAGACCTTGTGAAGATGCTGGCAGAAGCTGGTAAAAGTGTGTCATTATCCACAATGAAACGAGTACTGTATCAATATGGGCTGAAGCGCCATTGTGCCAGGAAGAAGCCATTACTCCAAAAGAAACATAAAAAAGACAGATTAATGTTTAAAAATGCCCACAGGAACAAAGACCTTAATTTTTGGAGACATGTCCTGTGGTCTGACAAAACTAAAATTGAACTGTTTGGCCATAATGACCATCATTACATTTGGAGGAAAAAGGGAGAAGCTTTGAAGCTTAAGAACACCATCCCAACTGTGAAACACAGGGGTGGCAGCATCATGTTGTGGGGTTGTTTTGCTTCAGGAGGAACTGTTGCACTTCACAAAATAGATGGCATCATGAGGAAAGAAGATTATGTGGCAATACTGAAGCAACATGTCAAGACATCAGCCAGGAACTGAAAGCTTGGGTGGAAATGGGTCTTCTAAATGGACAATGACCTGGAGCATACTGCCAAACTGGTTACAAAGTGGCTTGAGGATAACAAAGTCAATGTTTTGGAGTGGCCATCACAAAGCCCTGATCTCAATCCTATTGAAAGTGTGTGGCGCCCCTGAGGCTTCCGTCGCCACAGAGACATTGCACCCCATCCAGAGGTGTGATGTCCCATCCCGGGTAAGGAAAGGGGTACATGCCAGGTCCCCAGGCAAATCTACACTACACCCATTGTTAGGTACACACTGGGACCAGGGAGAGTGGCAGCAACCCTCCCATGCTGCATGCTGGGAGGGGCCGTAAGACCCATCCCTGCTCCTATAGGGTACAGCTTAGCAACTGGGGAGGTGGGAGGAGCCACCAGAGAGCAGACAGAGAAAGGAAGGTCAAGTTTGAGTAGTCTGAGAGTGAGGGGAGAAGGAGGAGAAGGTCTGCGGGAGGCAGAGAAGGAGAGAGAGTAAGGAAGCTCTAGTCAGTCAGGAGCTAAGAAGAAGAAAGTGACGCTTCCTAGTGAAGAACCTGGGACTCTGAGGGTCCAGGTGACACCAAGCAGGGAACGAAGGGATTCCAGGGCTGCGGATAGCTTGTGAGCTGTGGTGGCCTGTTCCACAAGAACATTGGTGGAGGGATCAAGCTGCAACAGGGGACGGTCCCTAGAAACAGAAGGAGTGAAAAATCATCTCCAACAGTAAAAAAAACCGAGGCCCAGGGAAACCTGCAAACTCCCCGGGCCACAGCCCACAGCAGAACCTCTAGAAAGGGGGCAAGTAACCGACAGGCGAGCTCCCAGCCCGGAGGCTGCAGTGGAGGCCGAGCAGGTTCATCCTAAAAGAGCTAGGCTTAAGGAGACAGCTGAAGACAGAGACACTTTAGAGAGAGGGGTGCACTGGCATTTATCCCCAGATCTACCCGGGATCGGCGGAGGTCCCTGACGGTGGTCCCAGCAGTCCAAAGGCTCCTGCAGGCCTTGACAAGAACTGTGAGTAAAGACCTTGAAACTGCACCCCTGGTGTTGCCTCAGTTATTTCTCTGCATAGACATTTACAAGCACCAACTGTGCCCCGGGGCACCGCTCCACCTGTGGGGAGCAGTACCATCATTGCTGCCATTTCATCACCCCGGAGGCCTCATACAGCAGTGGCGGCTTAATAGCCGCATACCACAGGTGGCGTCACGAACACAAACTTTATTCACCCCAAGTCACCAGCCATTTTAACTGACACCCACCAGGGCCACGGAGCTGGGCCCCGCCACCACTGACGACCCCCGGACTAGTTCGGCCCGGCACCGGGTGTCCCATAGCCCTGGGGTGGGCGAGTCAACTTTGGCGTCACGAACAGGATTTTGTGCCCGGACCCACCGGGTACTGTGCGCCTGAAGAACTGTGTGACAAAACTGTGTTGAAAGACTGTTTTACTGTGAGAAACCGCCGCCATTAGCGCTGCTGAGAGCAGGAAGAAGGGGGGCGTGCCTGGAGAAAGGGCATAAAAAGAAGCCCCGCCCCCTTGTCCAGAGAGAGAGCGCGAAACAGTGCCCGCTATGGAGAGCGGAAGAAGAAGGCATGGCGCCTAGAGAAACTGGCTGGCAAAGCGACCTTAAATGCCAGACCAGACAAGTGCAAGAATGTACCTGATCGTAAGCGGAGCGGTGCCGGCTGTGATGGGCTGGGTGCCAGTCTGGCGCCAGGCACTGGTACAGCCCCCGGCCCCGTCTCCAGCGGAGAAAAGGGTGCAGCCGGGTGGCGTGGTCGAGCACCCGAGCAGAGCAGCAGCAAGGAAGAACCCGGCAGGGAGCATGGCCGAGCACCTGCAGCCAAGCGTCCCAGGGAGCCGACAGGCGGATCCCCTGCTGGACCTGCTCCGTGAGGAAGTGGAGCTGCTTACCTGGAGGCTGAGAAGAGTCAGAGCGAGGTGGAGAAGCACATCGAGCGTGTCGAGGAGGAACAGGCGGCACCCGAGGTGGTGGGCCATCGAGAGCAGTCCGTCGTAGCACACCCGGGTAAGCTGTACGCCGCCCCTGTCCCTCCAGACCCAGGGCACGATGGAGCGCCACCGCCCAGCCCTCCTGCAGGCTTGCAGGAGGTGTCCGCTAACCGCGCCAAGGCCCCAGCAGCCCCAGCAGTCCCCGGCAGTGTAGAAGGCTCCCTGATCCCCGCGGGCCCCGATGACCTGGTAGGCCCCGTGCCGAGCCCTCCTTTTGACCTGCTGGGCAGGTGCTCACCGGGGGTGAATTGGGATGCCGCTCCGGTCCGCGACCTGGGACTGGCTCGTCCCCTGCACCCTGTTGAGACCCCGCTTGCAACCGAGGTCGCCTGTACACGTCGGCTGGAGCAGTTCCAGCAAGAGCGGGAGCTCCGGGAGGAGGCAGCCCCAGAAGAGCCAGAGTGGCGCCGTACGGCTGGTAACCCCCTGCAAGCCAGCAGCCCCACACAAGCCAGTAACCCTATGCAAGCCAGCAGCACTACCTCAGAGCAGGCCCAGGCAGCAGCATCTTGCAGCAGGCCTGCTACAGCCACGCAGGAGACGCAGACCCAGATCTCCATGGCCTACCTGCTACCCAGGGCCCTGCCGAAGCAGGACCCCAGCCATTGAAGTAAAGAAAAGAAAAAGGAAGAACTGAACTGTAAATAGACCCTGTCTGCCCCTCATCCTTTCTGAAGATTTTCCCTTCTGTGCAGCCCCTATGTTCTTTTTGAAGACGTCACCCTTCCTGAATGTTCTGCCCCTTTGTGCTTTTCAAAGATGTCACCCCCTCCACTGTTAATGTGTTACCGGGCCACTGGACTTGAAAGTCGTCCGCAGTTACATGTGTTTATATGTGAAGTATGTTGATGTGTAACCAGGCCACTGGACGTAATGTGGCTGGTCTGCCCTAGTTTAAAAAGACTTTAAAGTTATTTTACTTCCCTGCAACGTTCAAGAATATGTGCCTCCCATAAAGGGAAGAAAAGTTTTACTGTTTAAGCATGCATAACAAAAATTTTGCAGTTTGTACCTCTGTTTTTGTTGTTTCAGCCCGAGGACGTGCTGGGATTCGCTGTGGGGGAGTGTGGCGCCCCTGAGGCTTCCGTCGCCACAGAGACATTGCACCCCATCCAGAGGTGTGATGTCCCATCCCAGGTAAGGAAAGGGGTACATGCCAGGTCCCCAGGCAAATCTACACTACACCCATTGTTAGGGACACACTGGGACCAGGGAGAGTGGCAGCAACCCTCCCATGCTGCATGCTGGGAGGGGCCGTAAGACCCATCCCTGCTCCTATAGGGTACAGCTTAGCAACTGGGGAGGTGGGAGGAGCCACCAGAGAGCAGACAGAGAAAGGAAGGTCAAGTTTGAGTAGTCTGAGAGTGAGGGGAGAAGGAGGAGAAGGTCTGCGGGAGGCAGAGGAGAAGGAGAGAGAGTAAGGAAGCTCTAGTCAGTCAGGAGCTAAGAAGAAGAAAGTGACGCTTCCTGGTGAAGAACCTGGGACCCTGAGGGTCCAGGTGACACCAAGCAGGGAACGAAAGGATTCCAGGGCCGCGGATAGCTTGTGAGCTGTAGTGGCCTGTTCCACAAGAACATCGTTGGAGGGATCAAGCTGCAACAGGGGACGGTCCCTAGAAACAGAAGGAGTGAAAAATCATCTCCAACAGTAAAAAAAACCGAGGCCCAGGGAAACCTGCAAACTCCCCGGGCCACAGCCCACAGCAGAACCTCTAGAAAGGGGGACAAGTAACCGACAGGCGAGCTCCCAGCCCGGAGGCTGCAGTGGAGGCCGAGCAGGTTCATCCTAAAAGAGCTAGGCTTAAGGAGACAGCTGAAGACAGAGACACTTTAGAGAGAGGGGTGCACTGGCATTTATCCCCAGATCTACCCGGGATCGGCGGAGGTCCCTGACGGTGGTCCCAGCAGTCCAAAGGCTCCTGCAGGCCTTGACAAGAACTGTGAGTAAAGACCTTGAAACTGCACCCCTGGTGTTGCCTCAGTTATTTCTCTGCATAGACATTTACAAGCACCAACTGTGCCCCGGGGCACCGCTCCACCTGTGGGGAGCAGTACCATCATTGCTGCCATTCCATCACCCCGGAGGCCTCATACAGCAGTGGCGGCCTATTAGCCGCATACCACAGGTGGCGTCACGAACACAAACTTTATTCACCCCAAGTCACCAGCCATTTTAACTGACACCCACCAGGGCCACGGAGCCGGGCCCCGCCACCACTGACGAGCCCCGGACTAGTCCGGCCCGGCACCGGATGTCCCATAGCCCTGGGGTGGGCGAGTCAAATGTATGGGCAAAGCTGAAAAGGCTGGTGCAAGCAAGGCGACCTACAAACATGGCTCAGTTACACCAGTTCTGTCAGGAGGAATGGGCACAAATTCCTACCAACTATTGTGAGAAGCTTGTGGAAGGAGATCCAAAATCGTTGACCCAAGTCATACCGTGTAAGGACAATGGTGCCAAATGCTAATGAAATGTATGTAAACGTTTGACTTTGCAGAAAGTAATAAAAATGCCTTAAACCATTCTCTCTCTCATTATTCTTGCATTTGGCAAATATAAATAATTTTGGTTCCAAATTGATTTAAAACGTGAAAGGTTAATTCTGATTTCATGTCAGATAGTGAGGAAAAACCTGCAGATGTGTCTCTTTAGATGTGTATGTAAACTTCTCTTGTTTCAACTGTATATCTGTTGACTATACTTTCTTGTGCATTTTTATATCGCTACTGATTGTACTACTTTCTACATTATTTATATTTGCGATATATGATATTGCAGATCCCGCACTCTCTATTATTCGCTGTATGTATATCAGAGTACCTGTAATTATACTTACCTGAAGTGTCTGACTCATTTAGACATGTATGTTGTTACAATTATTATTTATTTACAATTTCCATGTGTTACTATGGTACTGATGGTATGCACACCTATTTATTGTACTAATTTAGTCTAACGATTCTGTTGAGAGACAATTTACAGCACTTTAGCACTTTCTGTACAATCATTTACCAATTTCGGTATAATCACCTGTTTTTTTGTATTGTAATTTACAATTATGTGACTCACCTCGCATACTGTATGTTTTTTGCTGTGTGCCAGTCCCCCCATTTCTTTCACAATGTAAGCCCATCATCTCATTTACTTGTCATTTCATATAAAATTCAATACACCATCTTTATGTAGAGCAACAATTCTTTTTTTCAGATCCTCAGAGAATGATTTGCAATGAGGAGCCATGTTGAACTTCCAGTGACCAGTATGAGAGAGTGTGTGAGGGATAACACCAAATGTAACACAGCTGCTCCCTCAGGAAGGGGTCTCTAACTGCTGATTAAATGGGGTTGGGTTTGGGTCATCCCCTTCCCTCGCTTGCTGACCTGTGGTTAAGTTGGGCCAGTTCATTGTGTTCTAGTGATAGGTTAGTAAGATGGGGCCTTCCTACAATCATAATATTGGTGGTAGAGGTGGTAGACTGCGCCTCCTATTTCCCCCTCCTGTTTCCATACACTCCCCATAGCATAAATGGTACTCTTCCTTCCCCCCCCCCCCCCCGCGCCAGGATTGATAAGGCAGGATCCCGACTGCACTGCCTCATTTACGGTGTCGGCTGACCAAGCTTATGGTTTTGAAATCCGTTTTAGAGAATGAGACCGAGCACGGACTTATGCTCCGGTACTCTGGACATACCATATTGGATTTTGATGGTTTAAAACATGTTAAACTGTTAATAAATAATTCATGAAAAGAGAAAAGTTAATAAAGCTGTGGCTGACCCCATCAAACAAAGATAACTGGTTCTGTGTTTTATTGTGCGGCGGTCAATTCAAGGGAGATGTTTCTTCCAGCTGCGGACGATGTGGTATTTATAGCTGCAGTCATTCACACCTGAGATTACAGGTAATGAGTGGAGGACAGAGGAGCCTCTTAAAGAAGAAGATACAGGTCTGTGAGAGCCAGAAATCTTGCATGTTTTCAGGTGACTAAATACTTATTTTCCACCATAATTTGCAAAAATAATCTTGCCAAATCAGACAGTGATTTTCTGGATTTGTTTTCTGATTTTGTCTCTCGTAGTTGTGGTCTATCTATGATGTCAATCACAGGCCTCTCTTATCATTTTAAGTGGGAGAACTTGTGTAGCGCCCCTGAACCCCACAGGGCACTACAAGGTACTGCATCACTCCAAAGATGCAGGGCCTACACCCAGGGACCTGGAAGACCAGTGCCGGTAACAGCAAAACACATTAAAATCATCCCTGTTTTCCCTCATGCCTACAGAATGGTGACAGACTAGAATTGGACCTAATGGATGGCCACCCAAAGGTGGAGCCGATCCAGTCCACTAGAAAACGACCAAGTGGGAGGGGACAAGACAGACAGTCAGCAAGAGAGTGAGTGGAGAGAGGACATGGACGCGACTGCTCTGACACGGGAGTGTAGCGGTGACCTGAGGGCACAGGCGTGTGGAGTACGGCGAAGTACTCCCGGAACCATAGCACCGATGGGCACAGAGCCCTAGGTTAGGCAAACACTCCAGGCAGACCTGACAAAAATCTGCACAGTGATGGGACCATCCGGGACCTTACTGACCCAGACGCTCCAAGCCACAGGGACCCACCAACTTAAGAAAGGTGCAGGGGAAAGAAGCCACCAGGTCATCAACCCGGCACTGGGAATAAGGGAACCAGAGGTGAAGACCAGCCTTCCTCTGGGTACCAGTTACCATCTACTACAGAGCCAAATCTGTTAAAGTTCAATTGGAGATAATGCATTAAATTGAGCATACTCAACAATAGTATATTTTATAATATCACATAAAAGTCTTCAGTGAGGTTGTCGGTTGTCAGACACGATCTCACTCTATTTACATATGCAATGCAAGACATGAAGGAAAATGCATACATTTATGTCCTGCAGAGGATGAACTAAAACACTTGCAATGTAGATAGTGCCCTCTACTGACTGCTACTGAAAGACCTAATATGAAGTGGATCTGTCACCAGATATCACAAGATAAACAGAACACAATATTAAAAGATCTATTGGACCTGATGATCCTACAGTAGGTTGTTTGAAAATCCATGTCACAGTGCAAAAGTCAAGTTGATGTTGTCATCAGCTGCTGAGCTCTGAATAGGCGGCAATCAAGGTGACAAAGTTCTCCGCATAATTATGTATTGAATATTATTATTATTATTTATTATTATAGCACCATTTATTCCATGGCGCTTTACATGTGAAAAGGGGTATACATAATAGGGACAAGTACAATAGTCATAAACAATATAAAGCACAGACTGGTACAGGAGGAGAGAGGTCCCTGCCCACGAGGGCTCACAGTCTACAAGGGATGGGTGAGGATACAGAAGGTGAGGGTAGAGATGGTTGTGCAGTGGTACAGTGGTTACTGCAGGTTGTAGGCTTGTCGGTAGAGGTGGGTCTTCAGGTTCCTTTTTAAGGTTTCCAAGATGGGTGAGAGTCTGATATGCTGGGGTAGAGAGTTCCAGAGTATGGGGGAGGCACGGGAGAAATCTTGGATGCAATGGTGGGAAGAGGAGATGAGAGGGGAGTAGAAAAGGAGATCTTGTGAGGATCAGAGGTTACGTGCAGGTACAGTAAAGCGGGCTTTACACGCTACGACATTGCTAGCAATTGCTAGCGATATCGAGCGTGTAAGCACCCACCCCCGTCGTGTGTGCGATATCGTGTGTTCGCTGCCGTAGCGAACATTATCGCTAAGGCAGAGTCACACGCACTTACCTGGTTCGCGTCGTCGCTGTGACTGCCGAACAATCCCTCCCTCAAGGGGGAGGGACATTCGGCATCACAGCGACGTCACCGCGACGTAACTAAGCAGCCGGCCAATCAAGGCGGAGGGGCGGAGATGAGCGGGATGTAACATCCTGCCCACCTACTTCCTTCCGGCGGCAGGTAAGGAGACGTTCCTCGCTCCTGCGGTGTCACACACAGCGATGTGTGCTGCAGCAGGAGCGACGAACAACATCGATAATCAACCATTACCGATTTTTGGTTTTGGAACGACCTCTCCATGGTGAACGATTTTCACCATTTTTGAGGTCGCTTAAGGTCGCTGGTAAGTGTCACACGCTGCGATACCGTTAATGACGCCGGATGTGCGTCACTAACAACGTGACCCCGACGATAAAACATTAACGATATCGTAGCGTGTAAAGCCCCCTTAAGTATTGGGAGACTAGGTCACAGATGTAAGGAGGAGACAGGTTGTGGGTGGCTTTGTATGTCATGGTTAGGGTTTTGAACTCGAGTCATTGGGCAATGGGAAGCCAGTGAAGAGACTGGCAGAGAGGAGAGGTCGGGGAGTAGCGGGGGTATGTGGCGCCCCTGACCTGGTCAGGCACCGCTGAGTACTACACCCATGCTGGGTGAGTGCAAACAGGTAATTCTGAAGGCTGGAATAGGGTGTGTACGCACAGACACATAGTCACCAGGTCTCCCACACCTTTGAGGGGACCCCTGGGCAGACCCAGGAGGGGGCGTGCCTCCACATCCAATCAAGGGGTGCAGTAGAGAGGCTGGAAGCTAGGTTGCAGTGGAAGTCAGTCAGAAAAAGGAGTAGGAGAGGAGCAAGCCGAGTCTGAAGTGGAGACGCAGTAGAGCGGACACGCTAGTCAGACCCTGCAGGTGTAGTGGCTGTTGGCGGGGGAGAACGATCACAGAAGTTGGACAGAAAAACGCTGAGGAAGAGAAGTCAGCTGGTCGTGTACGGAGACCTCTGGTGGCTAGGCACGCACGGGGAACAGGTCCCTAGAGCCAGACATCCATTTAGTGGTCTGCTAAACCTGCCGGTGGGGTGGACAACAAGTCCCACACCAACCAAAACAGAGTCCGAGCATCAGCAGCAACGAGGGGGCCCATAAGGAGGATTGAGCCTGAAGCTATCCACCTTGGTCCACGCTGCCAGCAAATGGGCCAGAAAGGGAAGAAAAGGCAGTTGCGACTTCCCTGGATGAATCCCACGGTACTTTAAGTCAGGGGTTGTCCGAAAGAAGAAGTGATAGGAAGGCGTGCCAGCAGTTACCCCTATACCAGCCTGAAGGATACCTGGTTCTCTCCTGATGTATCTCGGTATCGTCCGGGTACCACTTGAAGCACTTGAAAGTGAGTAAAAACCAGTTGCAAGGCACTGTGGACTGAGACTGAATTATTCTGCGACCTGTTGTTCTACACCACCGACATCCGAGCCCCTGGGACCAGTCTCACTCTCGGGAGGCCACACCATCCGACTGCAGATTCCATCAGCCCCAGACGCTCGTTAAAGCTGCAGTGGCGGTCACTCCTAACCCTGACCGCAAACCGAGAGTAGCATCACGACTCAGATGTAAATAACCTGACATACCTGTTGCCAGTGGTAATCGAGTGGAGCCCCTGTGGCGTCCCAGAAGGTGGAGTGACGTCACTGAGGCGACCGCTACAGGTGGGCGACACATGTACATGTGGATTAGTCGGTCAGCATTATTTAGAATAGGTTGTAGAATGTGACGAGAATGAGCATATTCCACTCTTCACAATTAAGCTTTGTCATCTTGGCTTGTAGAGCACAGCAGTCACTGTGAAAGTAATCTTGACTGCTGTGCTCTGCAAAAGTACTGGCAACTTACTAATTCTTAATGTCGAACGACTGGCACTTACTGCACCACTGGAAGAAAAAGCAGTGCTTGCCAGTCAGTTCAGAGCTGCCACAAAATTGGTCCTGGATCATTTGACAGTGGTGTAGGTGGGGCAGGGCTGATTCTAGATTTTCTGCTGCCTGAGTTGAAAAAATTGAAATGGCACCTCTCCTGGCAGTGAAATTTAAACCTGCAGTTCTGTTGTTTTGTATCCTTATCTATATATATAATTGCCTTATTCTGTCTGTCTGTCTGTCATGCTCCAAAATTGTGTCACGGTGACAGTGTCACCGTGACATGTCCTTACGGTGACACAAAGCTGATTGGCCGCTGGGTTCGCCATGGCCCCGCCCCCCCACACGGATTGGCCTCTCGCCCCGGCTGCGCCCCCACACGGATTGGCCAGCCGCTCGCCCAGGCTCTGCCCCCCCCCACAGATTGGCCTCTCGCCCCGGCACCCTGCAGGCATTGGCAACTCGCCCACGCCACGCCCCGCCCCCCTCACGCAATAGACGTTAGCTCTCGCCCCCCCCCGCATTGCCCGAACTGACACGGTCACGGAGCCACGAATCCCAGGTGAGTACTGTACTCCCCCCCCCCTTTCCCCCCTCCCCAACGGGAGCCCACATCAGCGTACGCCGCCGCCGTATGCTGGTGTGGGCTCCCGTGCGAGCGGGGGACGTGTTGCGCTGGTAACCATGCTTGCATAGTTACCAGTAAATCAAGGTCCTGCAGCGGCGCGACTTCCACACGCACAAACATAACAGCACACACACAAACGCATACACACACACATCAGATCGCACTCACTCTCACACACACCTCACACACACCTCACACACACATCGCATCCACATACTCACAGCATCCGGCGATATCGCTTGCTTCTCGGCCTCGATACTGTGCTGTTGTGATCTTCCAGGACCTGACGGAGGATCACATGGCCAGAGGCATGTGGTATGTCCGGATGTTGTGAGTATCAGCGCGTATGTGCGATATCGTCAGTGTCTGTGAGTGGATGCGATCGGGTGTGTGTGAGTGGATGCGATCGGGTGTGTGTGAGTGGATGCGATCGGGTGTGTGTGAGTGGATGCGATCGGGTGTGTGTGAGTGGATGCGATCGGGTGTGTGTGAGTGGATGCGATCGGGTGTGTGTGAGTGGATGCGATCGGGTGTGTGTGAGTGGATGCGAGGGGCTGAGGCTGGGGACAGAGAGGGGCTGAGGCTGGGGACAGAGAGGGGCTGAGGCTGGGGACAGAGAGGGGCTGAGGCTGGGGACAGAGAGGGGCTGAGGCTGGGGACAGAGAGGGGCTGAGGCTGGGGACAGAGAGGGGCTGATGCTGGGGACAGAGAGGGGCTGATGCTGCGGGTAGAGAGGCTGATGCTGGTGCAGCATGGGGGATGGATTACAATGGGGGGTGCGCAGCATGGGGGATGGAGCACGTTTGAGAGTGCGCAGCATGGGGAATGGAGCACGTTTGGGAGTGCGCAGCATGGCGGATGGAGCACGTTTGGGAGTGCGCAGCATGGCGGATGGAGCACGTTTGGGAGTGCGCAGCATGGCGGATGGAGCACGTTTGGGAGTGCGCAGCATGGCGGATGGAGCACGTTTGGGAGTGCGCAGCATGGCGGATGGAGCACATTTGGGAGTGCGAAGCATGGCGGATGGAGCACGTTTGGGAGTGCGCAGCATGGCGGATGGAGCACGTTTGGGAGTGCGCAGCATGGCGGATGGAGCACGTTTGGGAGTGCGCAGCATGGCGGATGGAGCACGTTTGGGAGTGCGCAGCATGGCGGATGGAGCACGTTTGGGAGTGCGCAGCATGGCGGATGGAGCACGTTTGGGAGTGCGCAGCATGGCGGATGGAGCACGTTTGGGAGTGCGCAGCATGGCGGATGGAGCACGTTTGGGAGTGCGCAGCATGGCGGATGGAGCACGTTTGGGAGTGCGCAGCATGGCGGATGGAGCACGTTTGGGAGTGCGCAGCCTGGCGGATGGAGCACGTTTGGGAGTGTGCAGCATGGCGGATGGTGCACGTTTGGGAGTGCGCAGCATGGCGGATGGTGCACGTTTGGGAGTGCGCAGCATGGCGGATGGTGCACGTTTGGGAGTGCGCAGCATGGCGGATGGTGCACGTTTGGGAGTGCGCAGCATGGCGGATGGAGCACGATGGGAAGTGCGCAGCATGGGAGATGGAGCACGATGGGGAGTGCGCTGCATGGGGGATGGAGCACAATGGGAAGTGCACAACACACCACACACACACACACACACACTGGGAACCACAAACAACTGCCCTACACAGACACCTACACACACAGACAACGCTGCACACACACAACACCCAACACACAAACACCGCGGCACACACAAATATACGCACATACCGCACAACACACACATTGCACAAAACATACCTCCCCCCAAAACACACCACACACACACAAACCGCGCAACACACAACGCTACAGACACACAGCGCTCCACAAACAACGCAACACACATACAACACCGCTCTCACCCCCGTCACACCCAGAACATGTACAGCGCCTACACAAACACTTGGTAACTACACACAACATATATATATATATATATATATATATATATATATAATTGCCTTATTCTGTCTGTCTGTCTGTCATGCTCCAAAATTGTGTCACGGTGACAGTGTCACCGTGACATGTCCTTACGGTGACACAAAGCTGATTGGCCGCTGGGTTCGCCATGGCCCCGCCCCCCCACACGGATTGGCCTCTCGCCCCGGCTGCGCCCCCACACGGATTGGCCAGCCGCTCGCCCAGGCTCTGCCCCCCCCCCCCACAGATTGGCCTCTCGCCCCGGCACCCTGCAGGCATTGGCAACTCGCCCATGCCACGCCCCGCCCCCCTCACGCAATAGACGTTAGCTCTCGCCCCCCCCCCCCCCGCATTGCCCGAACTGACACGGTCACGGAGCCACGAATCCCAGGTGAGTACTGTACTCCCCCCCCACTTCCCCCCTCCCCAACGGGAGCCCACATCAGCGTACGCCGCCGCCGTATGCTGGTGTGGGTTCCCGTGCGAGCGGGGGACGTGTTGCGCTGGTAACCATGCTTGCATAGTTACCAGTAAATCAAGGTCCTGCAGCGGCGCGACTTCCACACGCACAAACATAACAGCACACACACACGCATACACACACACATCAGATCGCACTCACTCTCACACACACCTCACACACACCTCACACACACATCGCATCCACCTACTCACAGCATCCGGCGATATCGCTTGCTTCTCGGCCTCGATACTGTGCTGTTGTGATCTTCCAGGACCTGACGGAGGATCACATGGCCAGAGGCATGTGGTATGTCCGGATGTTGTGAGTATCAGCGCGTATGTGCAATATCGTCAGTGTCTGTGAGTGGATGCGATCGGGTGTGTGTGAGTGGATGCGATCGGGTGTGTGTGAGTGGATGCGATCGGGTGTGTGTGAGTGGATGCGATCGGGTGTGTGTGAGTGGATGCGATCGGGTGTGTGTGAGTGGATGCGATCGGGTGTGTGTGAGTGGATGCGATCGGGTGTGTGTGAGTGGATGCGATCGGGTGTGTGTGAGTGGATGCGAGGGGCTGAGGCTGGGGACAGAGAGGGGCTGAGGCTGGGGACAGAGAGGGGCTGAGGCTGGGGACAGAGAGGGGCTGAGGCTGGGGACAGAGAGGGGCTGAGGCTGGGGACAGAGAGGGGCTGAGGCTGGGGACAGAGAGGGGCTGAGGCTGGGGACAGAGAGGGGCTGAGGCTGGGGACAGAGAGGGGCTGATGCTGGGGACAGAGAGGGGCTGATGCTGCGGGTAGAGAGGCTGATGCTGGTGCAGCATGGGGGATGGATTACAATGGGGGGTGCGCAGCATGGGGGATGGAGCACGTTTGAGAGTGCGCAGCATGGGGAATGGAGCACGTTTGGGAGTGCGCAGCATGGCGGATGGAGCACGTTTGGGAGTGCGCAGCATGGCGGATGGAGCACGTTTGGGAGTGCGCAGCATGGCGGATGGAGCACGTTTGGGAGTGCGCAGCATGGCGGATGGAGCACGTTTGGGAGTGCGAAGCATGGCGGATGGAGCACGTTTGGGAGTGCGCAGCATGGCGGATGGAGCACGTTTGGGAGTGCGCAGCATGGCGGATGGAGCACGTTTGGGAGTGCGCAGCATGGCGGATGGAGCACGTTTGGGAGTGCGCAGCATGGCAGATGGAGCACGTTTGGGAGTGCGCAGCATGGCGGATGGAGCACGTTTGGGAGTGCGCAGCATTGCGGATGGAGCACGTTTGGGAGTGCGCAGCATGGCGGATGGAGCACGTTTGGGAGTGCGCAGCATGGCGGATGGAGCACGTTTGGGAGTGCGCAGCATGGCGGATGGAGCACGTTTGGGAGTGCGCAGCCTGGCGGATGGAGCACGTTTGGGAGTGCGCAGCATGGCGGATGGTGCACGTTTGGGAGTGCGCAGCATGGCAGATAGTGCACGTTTGGGAGTGCGCAGCATGGCGGATGGTGCACGTTTGGGAGTGCGCAGCATGGCGGATGGTGCACGTTTGGGAGTGCGCAGCATGGCGGATGGAGCACGATGGGAAGTGCGCAGCATGGGAGATGGAGCACGATGGGGAGTGCGCTGCATGGGGGATGGAGCACAATGGGAAGTGCACAACACACCACACACACACACACACACTGGGAACCACAAACAACTGCCCTACACAGACACCTACACACACAGACAACGCTGCACACACACAACACCCAACACACAAACACCGCGGCACACACAAATATACGCACATACCGCACAACACACACATTGCACAAAACATACCTCCCCCCAAAACACACCACACACACACAAACCGCGCAACACACAACGCTACAGACACACAGCGCTCCACAAACAACGCAACACACATACAACACCGCTCTCACCCCCGTCACACCCAGAACATGTACAGCGCCTACACAAACACTTGGTAACTACACACAACATATATATATATATATATATATATATAACAAAAATCATACATGAACTACACAATACGTAAATTCTAGAATACCCGATGCGTAGAATCGGGCCACCTTCTAGTATACTGTATAATGGCCTTAGAGCTTCCTATATACAGTATTGTGGCCCTCCGCATCTCCCCAATACACAAAAGTTGATTGCTCACTCAGATCTATATGTACAGTATGCTGGCTCCTACAGCTCCCCTATATTCAAAAGTAGAATGGCTCTCACAGCTCCCTATATACAGTATGATGGCACCCACAGCTCCCCTATACATAGCAGAGTAGAATATGTGCTGTTTCTATTTGTCTTAGGCCCCCTTCACACGTCCGTGAAACACGTGCGTGTTTGGTCCGTTTCCGTATATACCGGAGACACGGCCAAACGTGCACCAATGTTAATCTATGATTGTGGTCACACGTGCGTTATTTCATTATGTCCGTGTGTGCGTGTCCGTGATCCGTATGTGTATGCGTTTTGCACGGATGCATGTCCGTTATCTGCACGGAGCACGCACACGTGGACACAATGAAAGTCTATGGGTATGTGCACACACGTTAGTAAACACGTATGCATCTACCTATAGTCCGTGTCCGTTTGGTGTTTTTATTTCTAGTGATGTCGGCTATTCTTTCTATTTCTGTGTATGTCGGTAAATCTCCCTGAGTCCGTCGGTCGGTCTCTCTGTCTCTCTGTCGGTCTCTCTGTCTGTCTGTCCCTCTCTCACAGTCTGTCGGTCAATTTCCCCCCCTCTCTCATACTTACCGTTCCCCGATCTCCGGCGCAGCGCTGCACGGCAGTCACACTGCTGCGGCGGCTTTTACTATTTTGAAAAAGCCGGCCGCTCATTAAACAATCTCCTATTCCCTGCTTTTCCCGCCCACCGGCGCCTATGATTGGTTACAGTGAGACACGCCCCCACACTGAGTGACAGGTGCCTCACTGCACCCAATCACAGCAGCCGGTGGGCGGGTCTATAGTGTGCAGTAAAATAAATAAATAAATAATTAAAAAAAAATGGCGTGCGGTCCCCCCCAATTTTAATGCCAGCCAGATAAAGCCATACGGCTGAAGGCTGGTATTCTCAGGATGGGGAGCTCCACGTTATGGGGAGCCCCCCACCCTAACAATATCAGTCAGCAGCCGCCCAGAATTGCCGCATACATTATATGCGACAGTTCTGGGGCTGTACCCGGCTCTTCCCGATTTGCCCTGGTGCTTTGGCAAATCGGGGTAATAAGGAGTTATTGGCAGCCCATAGCTGCCAATAAGTCCTAGATTAATCATGTCAGGCGTCTATGAGACACCCTCCATGATTAATCTGTAAATTACAGTAAATAAACACACACACACCAGAAAAAATCCTTTATTAGAAATAAAAAACACACACATATACCCTGGTTCACCACTTTAATCAGCCCCAAAAAGCCCTCCATGTCCGGCGTAATCCAGGATGGTCCAGCGTCGCATCCAGCGCTGCTGCATGGAGGTGACCGGAGCTGCAGAAGACACCGCCGCTCCGGTCACCTCCACGCAGGTAATGAAGACAGCCGCGCGATCAGCTGAGCTGTCACTGAGGTTACCCGCTGTCACTGGATCCAGTGACAGCGGGTAACCTCAGTGACAGATCAGCCGATCGTACGGCTGTCTTCATTAGCTGCGTGGAGGTGACCGGAGCGGCTGTGTGTGCTGCAGCTCCGGTCACCTCCATGCAGCAGCGCTGGTTGCGACGCTGGACCATCCTGGAGTACGCCGGACATGGAGGGCTTTTTGGGGCTGATTAAAGTGGTGAACCAGGGTATATGTGTGTGTTTTTTATTTCTAATAAAGGATTTTTTCTGGTGTGTGTGTGTTTATTTACTGTAATTTACAGATTAATCATGGAGGGTGTCTCATAGACGCCTGACATGATTAATCTAGGATTTATTGGCAGCTATGGGCTGCCAATAACTCCTTATTACCCCGATTTGCCAAAGCACCAGGGCAAATCGGGAAGAGCCGGGTACAGCCCCAGAACTGTCGCATATAATGTATGCGGCAATTCTGGGCGGCTGCTGACTGATATTGTTAGGGTGGGGGGCTCCCCATAACGTGGAGCTCCCCATCCTGAGAATACCAGCCTTCAGCCGTATGGCTTTATCTGGCTGGCATTAAAATTGGGGGGGACCGCACGCCATTTTTTTTTAATTATTTATTTATTTATTTTACTGCACAGTATAGACCCGCCCACCGGCTGCTGTGATTGGGTGCAGTGTGACACCTGTCACTCAGCGTGGGGGCGTGTCTCACTGTAACCAATCATAGGCGCCGGTGGGCGGGGAAAGCAGGGAATAGGAGATTGTTTAATGAGCGGCCGGCTTTTTCAAAATAGTAAAAGCCGCCGCAGCAGTGTGAATGCCGTGCAGGGCCGCGCCGGGGATCGAGGAACGGTGAGTATGAGAGAGGGGGGGAAACTTCAGTTACTCGGGGGATTAGCGGTCACCGGTGAATCCTTCACAGGTGACCGCTAATCAGTACTCGGCACAGACAGAGCCGCGGTATGAGGATGAAGTCGGGTGAAGTTCACCCGAGTTCATTCTCATCGCGCAACTCTGTCTGCTGTCAGCCGACGTTTATAAACGACATTGTGCATCACACACACGGACATTACACACGGACATTACACGTACACATACACGTTAATTCCACACGCACACACGGACGTTCTGCACACAAACACGGCTAGCATACGCAATTCACACAGGTGCCACACGGACCATAAAAACGGACACAAAAACGGGACACGGACCCGAAAAACGGCCCGTAACACACGTGCGTGTTTTTCACGGACGTGTGAAGGGGGTCTTTAGTTAAAGGGAACCTGTCATCAGAAATTTGGCTTTCAACCTAAATGTTTCCCCCTCTGCAGCTCGTGGGCTGCATTCTAGCAAGGTTTCTATACTTTTTGTGCCCCCTTTTAAACCAAAATAAATACTTTATAAAATAGTACCTTTCGGTTTGAAAATCTTGTAAATTATCCATGGGGACGGGCCGTGTGGCGTCCGTTGCTGTACCTTACGCCGTCCCCCCACGCTCCAAATCATCCCTCAGGACGCCGCCCACTGCGCCCGAGGTCCCGTGCACGCCGGGACACCTAGTGACGTGGTCGCAGGCATGAGAGTATGGGCGGCGCTGTGATTGCATCGCAAGTGCCCGCCCATACTCTTGTGCCCGCCCTTTCCCCACTGCCTCCAGCGTTCTGCGCCGGACCCGACGTCCCCTCCTTCCCATCGTACCCTGCAGCAGGAAATAGATGGGAGGAGCGGAGCAGGCCACTACAGGAGAAGCGGAGGATCTGAGCGACGTACAGAGGGGAGAGCGCGCCCATGAGAGTGAGCTCAAAAGTCAAGTTTCTTAAAGAGACAGTACACCTTAAATCAAAATGGCCGGAAAAGACCTTGGACAGTTCCCCACTGCTGAAACAGAGCAAATACAATCCGATACTGTCCACTATGAAGCCCAGGAGGCAGATCCCACGCTTCCAGCAGACCAAGTTGTCCGACCGAAGCGCTCTTCCAAACCCACGATAAAGGCCACTGAAAACTATCACACTATGAAAGATGAGCTATGTGAACACCTGGAAGAACTGTGGGAACGAGTCACCTATTACATATCAAGACTTGAATCCTCATCAGGTGATGCCGCATGCTTACAAGCCACTCTGGAACGGCTGAACACAGCTCATGAAAGATACAAGAGACTGTCAACAAGGTACATTACCTTTCTAAAAGACTCTAAAATTGATGAAGCTCTTTCAGACCTGAGCAAGGCAGAAGAGGTTGACAAGGAAAGAGATGTCAAGGTGCAAGATGCCATAGACAAGGCCGAACACCGTATCTCTCACCAGCAAGAAACCAGATCACACCGATCAACCTCATCTAGACGTTCCTCTCGGTCATCCGGGTCATCATCCTCAAGAAGCACAGCCCTGAGCGACAGGATACTAGAGGCCCGCATAAGAGCAGAGGAATCCAAGGTGAGACGTTCCTTCACAGAAAGATAAGTAGAAGCAGAAGCCCATGCAAAAGCAGAAGCCGCTAAAGCAGAAGCTAAAAGGGCAGAAGCGGAGGCTCGGATAAAGATTCTTCGGTCACAGATGGAAGAGGAAGTTGCGCTAGCTAAAGTGAGACTACTTGAGCAAGCATTGAGCCAAGGTCCTGATCCAGCTCACTCGCCACCACTGGAAGCATACAATCCAGTTGATCGCACAAGAGACTATGTACTGAATCAGTTACCTGTAGCAACCCCGGCTTGCCGTACCGTCCAAGCCGACAACACCGAAACCTCCAACTTACCTCTACCAGTGCCAGTACCACCTAAAGCACCCGAGCAAATTAATAACAGTCACCAAGAGGTGCCCTCTCAAACACAGTTGTCGCAGGCGGAGGAGGGGACGCCGCGCTCCCCCACCGCTCGGGTCCGGCTGCCGCGGCTGCTGCGGCCTGCCGCTGCTCGGTGGCTCGAGCGATGGGCCGGATCCCGGGGACTCGAGCGGCGCTCCTCGCCCGTGAGTGAAAGGGGGTTTTTGGGTGTGGGGATTGTTTATTGTCCATGACGCCACCCACGGTTGTGGTGATTTGTTGACACCACCGCTGCTCTGTATGGGGATCCCGGGAGGGATGGTATGGAGCAGCCAGTTGTTGTGTTGCCCCTCCGTGGGTAGGGGTTGGTGATCCAGGGGCCCAGTGATGAAGTGGGAGATGCAGGGCTTGGTGGGCGCAGGGACGCGGGGGCAGCGCTGTGCCTTGCGGCACTGTGGTACTCACTCAGCCTGAGACGATGACACAGTTCTCGGTAAAACACATGGCTGGAAAGACGGTTCCCACGGACGGCTGCACTTGCTTTCCCCAGTAGGTGACGGTGACGGTCCCTCTGTCCTGCACCTATGATGATAATGGTTGCGATGGGTTCCCACCGGTAACCCGCTCCCCGGCTTGGATATGGGCCGGAGGAGCCCTACTTTGCCCTCAGGCGCTGGCCCTGAGAAACTGGTGCCCTGGTGGTGGCGGTGTCTCTCCGTTGCGGTTGGACTGTTGCCTTCAATCGGGACTTGGTTGTTGGGAGACAGACGTCCCCTTCACTGACGGATTTGGCAAATTATGGCGACTCCTAGCCTTGCCGGGATCCGAAAGGCCCCTGCCCTGGTGCTGACTGTTCTTCGTATACTGCTCCAGACCGCCGGGTCACCACCCGTCCGCGGTCCTTCCAGCAACCTCCGAGCAGTCCCCCTGCAGACTATCACCGCCGTCTGCTGACCTTGCTGACACTGTCCGGGGCACACACCCGGACCAACTTCAGGCTCGCTTAACTGTTCCTTTTCTCTGCCTCTACTCTCCCTGTTTACTCCTTCACTTCCCTAGCTTAACTGCCTGGTTTTCGCGCCTCCAGGGCTGTGAACTCCTCGGTGGGCGGAGCCAACCGCCTGGCCCACCCCCTGGTGTGAACATCAGCCCCTGGAGGAAGGCAACAAGGATTTTCGGTTAGCCTAGGTGTTCCTAACTGGGGTGTAGGGTGTGGTGGTGTGATGACCTGTGACCCCTGGCTTCCCCAGGGCGTCACATTCCCCCTTAGCAAAATGCAGACCGTCCGCGGGCTGCCCGTCCAACACCGGTTTTATTTTCTGAAAAATATATAAAAAAAAGGTAAAACGGTAACATAACAATTCATGACATCATCCCACATCGGGAGGCACATTTCTTAAACGTTGCAAACGGTTTACGGTTACGGTCTCCGCTCTCTCCCACCCAAGCAACCTGGCCTTGATGCTGCCCCTAAAACCCAGGCAGCACCCCTTGACCCAAGTCCAGCACAAGTTACCCGAGCGGGATCTGTCCTTCCCCTCCAGAGGGTAGCCACCGGTTCCTGTGGTGGCTGGGCCCCAGCCTGCTCTGCTGAGGGCCCTCCCTCCAACCTGCCTCTCCGGAGGCGGTAACTGCGGAAACGGTAACGGTAAAACAACTTATTTACAAGCCACTAATGTTTGTGGTTGCCCTGCAAGTTCACGGGCTTGTCCATAAGGAGTCCCTTATGCAACCTTTTGAACTGTCCCCACGGGGACAACGGTGCCGGCAACGGCCGGTTCTCTCAATCACGGTTAATCAGATGACTGTTCGGTTTCATTCTCATTTTTAAACTTTCAAACACAACTCAGTCAAACTCCTTTCCCCCCCCCTTTTAAAGGACGGTCTCCCTGTACCTAAGTGGGGGTCTACGTAGGTTGGGACGGGTGGACCTCCGGGGTCCGGTGTCAGTGGGGCTAGGCAGTGGGGCAGAGGGAACAATCGGTTCCTCCTCCCGGCTATCGTGCGGGGCAGGCGGAGGCATAGGGGAACTGGGCACAGGTTCATCCCTGGGCACTGGCACTGGTTATGGCTCACGGTTGACGGCTTCCACTACTTCTTCATCCACAGGTTGTGGGAACAGTATCACTGGAAGAATCACTGCGCCGTTCTGTGTAGGCCAGTCTGCTGGGAAGTCACCCATCACAGTGTGGATCACCTCTTTTGCCTTCTCTGCTGGTGGAGGGGCTGGTACTTCAGCCATCACCCTTAATGCTGGTGGGCACCTTTTCAGATGGTCCCGGGAAACTGTGGCCAAAGTGCCTCCTTGGTCACGACTGATTTGGTAGGCCTTCCCATCTTCCCATCCTGTGGGCTGTATGACGTACGGGTTCTGTTCCCATTGATCATCCAGCTTGTGGGTTCTCCTCTTCCGCTTCAGTACGACATCTCCGGGCTGAAAAGGGCCAACAGATGCCTTTTGATTAAAGCGCTGCTCCTGCAGTTCCTGACTCCGACTTAAGTTCTTCTCGACATATTCTTGAATCTGCCGGTATTGTGCTCTCCGCCGAGTTTCCCATTCAGCTGTCGAAGGGAGTGCTTCTGGGGCCTCCAACCCCATTTCCAGGTCCACCAGCAGGCGGCCGGGGCGAGCCCTCATCAGATATGCTGGGGTGCACTTTGTGGAGCTGGACGGGATATTGTTGTACATATCGACCAAGTCGGGTAGCTTTTCCGGCGACAGGTTCCGCTCTTCCAGCGGTAACGTCTTGAGGAGTCCCAGGACCAAGTGGTTCATCTTCTCACACATGCCGTTGGTCTGGGCATGGTAAGGGGTGGTCCGGATCTTCTTACAGCCGTACAACTGGCAGAACTCGTGGAACACCCCCGCTTCAAAAGCTGGGCCTTGGTCAGTAAGCACCTTTTCTGGATATCCATGTGGTCGGCAGAAATAAGCCTGGAATGCTCGAGCGGCAGTTCGACCAGTTAGGTCCTTGACGGGGACAACCACCATGAATCTTGAATAGTGGTCTACGATGGTCAACGCGTAGGCGTACCCACTTCGGCTGGGGGTGAGCTTGACATGGTCTAGGGCGACCAGTTCCAGCGGCTGATGTGTGATGATCGGGTGTAGGGGCGCCCTCTGGCTGGCCTCGTCCTTCCTCCTCAGCGTGCAAGGACCACACTCTCGGCACCAGGCTTCTACCGACTCCCGCATCCCACTCCAGTAGAACCGCTCTCTCAACAGCATCTCCAGCTTCTTCCACACGAAGTGTCCGGCACCATCATGGTATGCCCGCAAAACAGTAGCCACTTCAGCTTGGGGAATAACCAACTGGCAGATTTTCTCATGAGTTTTCGGGTTGATCAGCTCACGGTACAGCTTCCCTTGATGTAGATACAGCCATTTCCGTTCCTTCCACAACCGTTGGGCTTCAGCCGGGGTGGCAGGGTCCATCCCAACAGCACCTTGTTCCACCAGGGTCTTGACGAGGCGGACAGCCGGCGCCTGGTTTTGAGCTTCCTGCCACTCTTGACTGGGCCGTGGGTCCAGGTCCACCCGTTGTTGATGTACCTGTACCTTCTCAGTTGGTGGCTGGTGAAATGCAGGCAACTCGATCTCCTCGAGGTCGTCATCCTCGCACCCTTCTTCTGACAAATGGGGCATTCGGGAGAGTGCATCAGCATTAATGTTGACACGACCAGCTCGGTACTTGATGGTGAAGTCATAGTTGGCTAGCCGGGCCACCCACCGCTGCTCCAATGCGCCCAACTTGGCCGTGTCCAGGTGAGTCAACGGATTGTTGTCCGTGAAAGCGGTGAATTTTGCGGCAGCCAAGTAGTGGCGGAACCGCTCTGTGATAGCCCATACCAATGCCAGGAGCTCGAGCTTGAAGGAGCTGTAGTTCTCAGGGTTCCTTTCAGTTGGCCGAAGCTTCCGGCTAGCATAAGCAATCACTTTCTCCTTCCCATCCTGGACCTGGGACAGGACTGCTCCTAATCCCACATTGCTGGCGTCTGTGTAGAGGATGAACGGGCAGCCATAGTCAGGATACGCTAGGACCTCTTCTCCGGTCAAAGCCGCTTTCAGCTGGCAGAAGGATTCCTCATGCTTTTCTTCCCACACCAGTGGGGCTCCGATGGGTCTACCACCTTTGGTCTGTCCCACGAGGAGATCTTGCATGGGGGCAGCCATCTTCGTGTACCCTTCGATAAAGCGCCGGTAGTACCCCACCAGACCCAGAAACTGCCTTACTTCCCTCACTGTGGTTGGTCTCGGCCAGCCCTGGATGGCAGTGATCTTCTCAGGGTCGGGGGCGACACCTTCTGCACTTACCACGTGCCCCAGGTACTGCACTCTGGGTTTCAGCAGGTGACACTTAGAGGGCTTCAATTTCATCCCGTATTTGGCAAGGGACGCGAACACCTCGGCCAGGTGCTCCAGATGGGCTTCATACGTCTGGGAGTACACAATCACATCATCCAAGTACAATAGGACGGTCTCGAAGTTTAGGTGTCCCAGACAGCACTCCATCAGCCGTTGGAAGGTTCCTGGGGCATTGCACAGCCCGAACGGCATACTATTGAATTCACAGAGCCCCATCGGGGTGGTGAAGGCGGTTTTCTCCCGGTCTTCCGGGGCCACGGCCACTTGCCAGTACCCACTGGTGAGGTCAAGGGTAGAGAAGTAATTTGCAGTTCTCAGTGCGGCCAAAGACTCTTCAATACGGGGCAGTGGATAGGCATCTTTATGGGTTATGTGATTAATCTTCCGGTAGTCCACACACATCCGCATGGTACCATCCTTCTTCTTGACCAGTACCAACGGAGCGGCCCAGGGACTACAGCTGTCCCGAATAACCCCTGCCTCCTTCATATTCCTCAAGATATCTTTGGCACACTGGTAATGTGCAGGGGGAATAGGCCTGTACCTCTCTTTGATAGGGGGGTGTTCTCCGGTGGGGATATGGTGTTGGACCCCCTTGATCTGCTCAAAGTCTAGTGGATGTGTGCTGAAAACCTGTTCATACTCCCGCACCACCCTGTATACCCCTGCTTTGTGATGTGTAGGGGTATCATCAGTGCCCACGTGTAGCTGTTGGTGCCACTCATTTACCTCCCCTTGAGGCGGGGAAGTGCTGGTAGTAGGTGGGGAGACTGAGGGACTGGCTTCGTGGATGGTGTGGGGATACAGGGTGAGTAGCTTGGCAATGGTGGCATACCGGGGAAGCCTGACTTCTTCCTCCCCACAGTTCAGCACCCTGACGGGCACTCTCCCCTTCTTCACGTCTACCACCCCTCGGGCGGCCATTACAGTGGGCCAGTGCTCGGAGGGTATGGGCTCCATCATGGCAGGGTAGTCACGCCCCTGAGGCCCTACTGCTGCCCTACACCAAATCATCATCTCACTCCTAGGGGGCACAAGTAACGGAGCAACATCCATCACTCTCACTCCACCAATCTCTCCTCCTGTTGAGTTTACATGCTGGCGGTACATCAAGGCTCGGATCTCACGCTGCACAGCTCTCTGTCGTCTCCCCGCCGCCGTGGCGGCCAGCTGCTGCAGTAGAGCCAACACATCACCCATACAGTGCTCCAGCACATTGGTTCCTAGCACTATCTTCGGGTTATGATCACTGGGTTCATTCATGATCACAATCATACCCTGGTGTTGCAGTTCAGCTTGCCCTACTGTCATAGCCACCTGTTTATACCCCACTTGGGTCAATGGGAGTCCATTGGCAGCAATTAGCGTTATACTAGTGTCTGGGGGTGCCAGCTCGTCTATCCCCCAATACCGCTGGTACAATGTGTATGGTATGGTGGTTACCTGTGATCCAGTGTCCATGAGAGCCATCAACGGTATGCTGTCCACAGCCACGGGGCTGATGGGCCGGGCCCCGATATACCGGTCCCACCAGTCTGGGGGGCCACGGGGTTCTACTCCTGAGGATTGGCCCGGGGCCCCAGGGGTTGCTCGTTTAACGGGCACTGTCGGAAGTAATGCCCAGGCTTACGGCACTTGTAGCAGGTTGGAGGTCTGCTCCGCGGGTTGCTAGCACTTCTCCGCTGCATCCAGGGGCATCCTCAGGGCTGTCGGCAAGCTGTATCTGTGCTGAAGGCTGGGATCTGGTCAAAGGTTGGAGTGCAGCAAGAATCTTGGCGAGGTCACCGTCCATGCGACGGACCTGTGCTGCCAGTTCCTCCATCGTGCTGCTTAGGGCTGCAGGTGTTGGAGAGGTTGGTAGGGTAGGAGCCACCACAACGGGGGCCGTCTCAATGGGCCACGGGGCTGGCTCCAGGACTTCTGAAGCTGGGGGCTGTAGTGCTTTAATGGCCCGTTCCTTTAATACAGCAAAGTCCACATCAGGGTGTTCTAGGGCCCACAGCCGGAGTTGTTTGCGATCCTCAGGGGATCTCATCCCCTGCACAAATTGCTCTACTAACATCTTGTTGCTGTCCGCCTCATTGATAGGATTCACCCGCTTTAGCGTGCGGAGGGCGGTTTGTAGACGTAAAGCATAGTCCCGAATGCTATCCACAGTCCGTTGCCGGCACTGGTAAAACTGCATCCTCAGCTCAGCTTCAGTCCGGGTCTCAAAGGCAGTCTGTAGCTTCTCAAAGATGGTGGCTACAGAGAGCCGGTCCCCCTCGGCCCAGGTCTCCGCCTCCTGCTCAGCCGCACCGGTTAACTGGCCCGGCACTACCGCCGCATGTTGCTTATCGGTCAGGGGGTACAGTTCTAGCAACGGGTTAAGCTTTTTCCGGAAGACCTGTAAAGCATCAGGTTTCCCGTCATACTGCGGTAGCCAGGTAGCTCCGGGCGCATAGGGCAAGGAGAACGGCATCAGCTGAGCGAGCGCGGGGGCCGCGACACCTCCCGCCAGCGCGGCCGGGACCTGGGCAGGCCCATTCCCATCCGCGGGTGCCACTGCGGCTGCGACCGCCGCTCCTCCAGCGGCTCCGTCGGGCGCAGACATCTTGTTTCCAATCCCCCTTAGCTTCTTTCCGGCCCCTCCTCTATTGGGGCGGGGTTTTGGCCTTCGCGCCTCTGCTACTCGAGAAGACGCTCGAGCGGGAACTTTTCGCGCCAAAGATGGCGACTTCCGAAATTTTTCAGCCGGATACCTCCGGCAGTCACAAGGCGCACCTCTACCCAACGGCAGAGCGGTAAGATCCTGTTCGTGACGCCAAGTTGTCGCGGGCGGAGGAGGGGACGCCGCGCTCCCCCATCGGGTCCGGCCGCCGCGGCTGCTGCGGCCTGCCGCTGCTCGGTGGCTCGAGCAATGGGCCGGATCCCGGGGACTCGAGCGGCGCTCCTCGCCCGTGAGTGAAAGGGGGTTTTTGGGTGTGGGGATTGTTTATTGTCCGTGACGCCACCCACGTTTGTGGTGATTTGTTGACACCACCGCTGCTCTGTATGGGGATCCCGGGAGGGATGGTATGGAGCAGCCAGTTGTTGTGTTGCCCCTCTGTGGGTAGGGGTTGGTGATCCCGGGGCCCAGTGATGAAGTGGGAGATGCAGGGCTTGGTGGGCGCAGGGGCAGCGCTGTGCCTTGCGGCACTGTGGTACTCACTCAGCCTGAGACGATGACACAGTTCTCGGTAAAACACACGGCTGGAAAGACGGTTCCCACGGACGGCTGCACTTGCTTTCCCCAGTAGGTGACGGTGACGGTCCCTCTGTCCTGCACCTATGATGATAATGGTTGCGATGGGTTCCCACCGGTAACCCGCTCCCCGGCTTGGATATGGGCCGGAGGAGCCCTACTTTGCCCGCAGGCGCTGGCCCTGAGAAACTGGTGCCCTGGCGGTGGCGGTGTCTCTCCGTTGCGGTTGGACTGTTGCCTTCAATCGGGACTTGGTTGTTGGGAGACAGACGTCCCCTTCACTGACGGATTTGGCAAATTATGGCGACTCCTAGCCTTGCCGGGATCCGAAAGGCCCCTGCCCTGGTGCTGACTGTTCTTCGTATACTGCTCCAGACCGCCGGGTCACCACCCGTCCGCGGTCCTTCCAGCAACCTCCGAGCAGTCCCCCTGCAGACTATCACCGCCGTCTGCTGACCTTGCTGACACTGTCTGGGGCACACACCCGGACCAACTTCAGGCTCGCTTAACTGTTGCTTTTCTCTGCCTCTACTCTCCCTTTTTACTCCTTCACTTCCCTAGCTTAACTGCCTGGTTTTCCCGCCTCCAGGGCTGTGAACTCCTCGGTGGGTGGAGCCAACCGCCTGGCCCACCCCCTGGTGTGAACATCAGCCCCTGGAGGAAGGCAACAAGGATTTTCGGTTAGCCTAGGTGTTCCTAACTGGGGTGTAGGGTGTGGTGGTGTGATGACCTGTGACCCCTGGCTTGCCCAGGGCGTCACACAGTCACCACGGCAAGATGGCAACCAAGTGTTTCCTGACCCACTTCCACAGCTCAAGCAGCGGTCATCAGAATCTACAGAGGCTAAACCACAGCTCAACCCTGCAGCAACGTCATTCTACCCGGGAACATCTCATCCATTCACGCCAGGCAGCCCATATGCCGCAGGGGCATCACGAGTCGTCGTGGGAACAAGTGGTGAGAAATCAGATATGTCTGAATTTGCCAGGTTCATGGTGAGCAGAGAGCTAATCAACACTAGTCTCACGAAATTCGATGATCGTGCAGAGAGCTACAGGGCCTGGAAAGCAACTTTCAAGGCAGCCATCGCCAATTTCAACTTAACTGCAGAACAGGAGCTCGACCTTCTGATCAAGTGGTTGGGCCCAGGCTCTACAAACCGTATCAACAGCCTCAGAACCGTCTATGTGGGACAAGCAGAAGCAGGTCTCGTTGCTGCATGGCAAAGACTGGAACGCACCTTTTGGCAGCGCAGAAGCAATAGAGAAAGCCCTATTCAAGAGACTGCAGGATATCCCAAAGATCAACCTTAAAGAAGTCCTTCAAGACCTAAGTGATCTGCTCATGGAGCTGGAGCTCGCCAAAAGAGATCCTCGTCTGTCTGGGCTGTGCTACCTGGATACAGCCCATGGAGTGAACCCAATCGTGGTGAAGCTGCCATACAGTCTGCAGGAGAAATGGGCAATGTCAGTCTCAAGGTACAAAGGAGTGCAAGACATCACCTTTCCCCCATTTATTCACTTCTGCAAGTTCATCGATGAGCAGGCCCAGATGAGGAACGACCCAGCCTCGACTTCTTAGAGTTCAACACTTCGGCAGCTGCAACATCATCATCATCAAGGTATGAAGGTGCCATACACAAACGCAGAGACATTAAGAACACTGTGAGTGTCAGGACGACTGAGCTACCATCACCTGCAGCACCCACAGATAAACAGTACACCATCTCATCACGAGATAAGTCTTTCAATCAAGAATGCCCCATCCATAAAAAACCACACTCACTGAACAAGTGCAGAGGGTTTAGATCCAAAACCCTACAGGAGCGCAAGAAAGTCCTCACAGAGCTTGGAATCTGTTTCAAATGCTGCGCATCACTTGAGCACATGGCCAAGGACTGTAAATCCATCGTCAAGTGTGAGGAGTGTCATAGCGAAAAACACGTTTCAGCCATGCACCCAAACCAGCTATCTAGAGATACACCGGCTGCAGTCACCACCGCTCCCACTCCAAGTCATGGCGGGGAGTCCAAGAATCAGACTGACACCACCACAGCCATTTCCTGCTCCTGCTCAGAGGTATGTGGAGAGGGCCAAACGCAGAAATGTTGTGCCCGAATATGCCTCATCAAGGTTTATCCCGAGGGACATCCAGAAAAGGCAATGAAGGTGTATGCCATCATAGACGACCAAAGCAACCGGTCCCTGGCAGGAACCAAATTCTTTGAAGCCTTCGGAATTAATGGACCATCAGAACCCTACACCTTGAACACCTGCTCGGGTCGCATAGAGACTAGCGGCAGAAGAGCCCAGGGATTCATTGCTTCTCCTATCAATGGGAAGACTGAAATACCTCTACCAACGCTCGTTGAATGTGACCAAATACCCAGCCACAGGAATGAAATTCCTACCCCAGAAGCTGCATTTCATCAACCACACCTAAGACACCTCGCTAGTGTTATCCCACCTTTGGACAACAACGCAGAGATTTTACTCCTGCTCGGCAGAGACAATCTAAGGGTACACAAGGTGCGACAACAGTGTAATGTGCCTGACAATGCACCATACGCCCAGAGACTGGACTTGGGATGAGTAGTTATAGGAAATGTGTGCGTTGATCGATCAGAAATTGACTCCTTCAAGACTTATGTGCATGGAGATGGGCGCACAACCTGCTTAAAGCCATGTCCTCATCACTATGGAGTGAAAGAGAAGTCTCCAGACACAATACAGCTACCTGACATCGCTTCTTCTCTGCATATCGACAACTTGGGAAGATCAGTCTTTCTCACAACCAAGGACGACGATAAAGTAGCCTTGTCAGTAGAGGACAGAGAATTCATCGGAATAATGGACTGTGAGTTTTCTAAAGACAAAACCAACCACTGGGTCTCTCCATTACCCTTCCGATCTACCAGGGTAAGACTCCCAAACTACCGAGCTCAAGCTCAAACTAGATTTAACTCTCTTCAGCGTTCTATGAACAGCAAGCCTGAAATGAGAGAACACAGCGTCGCCTTTATGGACAAGGAAGTCTGCAACAACCTAGCAGAACCTGTAGCAACCGAACTGAATCCTGCAGATCACGCAAGTAGACCTATGTCTATAAGTTCTTTTGCTAACTCTTCTTGGCTTACAGGTCTAGAGTTCCTGCTGAGACAGTCAGAAGAAGGTGTCCAGGAAGCCTTCAGCATCCTAGATCCAGACAACGATCCAGATGTCCGAGCTGAAGTCAATACCCTGGCCACCAGTGCAGAAAAAACGTCCAACCTCGGTTGCCAACGTTTTGACCGTTTCTCCAGCTGGATGAGGCTCGTCAGGACTGTCGCTAGGTTACTGCATATCACCAGATGCTGTCGTACTGACCTTAAAAACAAAGACTGTCATCGCTGGTATGTCTGCCACAAACCCCTTTCTGCTGAGGACATCTCCCATAGCGAATCCCTCATAATACGCCACCTCCAACAGAGTGAATTCGCCATAGAATGGAAGTGTTTACACAACAAACAGCAGATTCCATTAAGATGCCCTCTCGCCAATTTAAACCCAGTTATCGACAGTTTCGGCTTACTGAGAGTTGGCGGTCGTTTAAATCAGGCTCATCTTGGAGTTGCAGAACAAAATCCTCTCATCATTCCCAACAAATACCATGTTACAGTCTTGCTGATCCGACACCACCATGAAAAGACTGAACACCAAGGCAGGCAAATTACAGAAGGTGCTTTACGGTCTGCAGGCCTCTGGATTATTGGGATGAAGAGACGTGTAGCACAAATACTACATGATTGTGTGCACTGTCGTAAAGCGAGAGCAAAACAACTGTACCAACAAATGGCTGACTTGCCTACAGACAGACTTTCTACAGAGCCACCTTTCACCTACGTGGGCCTAGACGTTTTCGGACCATGGATGGTGTCCACACGTAGAACTCGCGGCGGCTAAGCAAACAGTAAGCGTTGGGCTGTGTTATTCACCTGCATGAGTATTCGAGCCATTCACATTGAGGTGTTAGAGTCCATGGATATCTCCAGCCTAATCAACGCCTTGAGAAGGTTCCTTGCCATCAGAGGACCAGTGAAACAGCTGAGGTCTGACCGTGGAAGCAACTTCGTCGGTGCATGTAGAGAACTGAACATCGACACCAAGCCTATCCAAGATCAGCTGGCAGAGAAAGGTTGCACCTGGATCTTCAATCCCCCTCACAGTTCTCACATGGGAGGCTCCTGGGAGAGGATGATCGGGATTTCACGCAACATGTTGAACTCCATGCTAATGGACGTCAATTCCTCAAGACTCACACATGAGACTCTAGTCACTCTTTTAGCTGAAGTCTCAGTCATTATCAATTCAAGACCCCTTGTGCCGGTGAACATGGATCCAGAAACACCAACCATATTGACTCCTACTATTCTTATTACCCAAAAAACTGACAACGCGGTAATGCCCAGCAGAGAGTTCACCCACGCCAACACTTATCAAAAACACTGGAAACGGGTTCAATACTTGGCTGACTACATCTGGAACCGATGGAGGAAGGAATACCTCACCATTCTTCAAGGAAGAAAGAAGTGGCGACATCCCAAGCCGAACCTCAAGGAAGGAGACCTAGTCCTCATGAAACACCAGACCACAGAAAGGACTGACTGGCCTATGGGACTGATTACTAGGATACTGCCTAGTCAGGACGGCAATGTTCAGAAGGTGGAGCTAAAGGTCATCAGGAAAGGTGAGACGAAGACCTTTGCAAGGCCAATCCACGAACTTGTTCTGCTGTTGCCCATAGAGAGCGTCCCTACGAGATGAACGCTATCGGACCTGAACTTTGAGCCATCCTCCTTGTTTGGACTCAATTGATCTTGTTTTTGCATTTAACATGCCTTTCCTTTCAGGTTGTAATATGGACTCAATAGTGAAATCCCCAAAGTGAATTTCAGATGGGGAGTGTGCTGTTTCTATTTGTCTTAGTTAAAACTGTTATTTAATGTTTTTCATGCTTGTCTCTGCTGCCATCTACTGGTCAGACCTTTCGGCCCCTCTGTTTCTTTTGTCCAGCCCATGGGAGTGTCTGATGACCCTCTTGCATCACATCCTGGTATGTTCATTCCAAACGAGAGTTTGTGAGAACAACATCCCTTATTGGAGCTGCTAGAAGCAAAGTCTTCTGACCGTAGTAGCTTCAGAGACAAGCATCGCAGGAGAACTACAATGCCAAGTACTTGGACCGCTGTACTTCTGCATGTCCTTAACCTTTGTAGAAAATAAACCACCATTGTTTCATCTCAGCATGTGCATGTTTAACTCTGGAGCGCTCTGGTCCTGTCTGCCTCACCTATAGGAAAAACGAAGGTAAGATTCTCACAACCTCTCACAACTACGCAGCTTCCATCGCCTTTAAGTGGGGACAGAACAGAATACCCTCCACAGCTCTCCTATTCATAGCGGTTGGATGGCCCCCACAGCTCCCCTATACACAACAGTATGATGGCCTCCACAGCTCCCAAAACACACAACATTAGGATGGCCTCCACAGTTCCTCTATACACAACAGATGGATGGCCCCCACAGCTCCTTATATACAGTCTGATGGTTCCCACATTTCCACAATACACAACAGTAGGATGGCCTCCAGAGTGCCCTACATACAGTATGATGGCCATCACAGCTCCCCTATTCACAACAGTATGATGGCCTCCACAGTTCTCTATATAGTCTGATGTCTGATAGCCCCAACTCCCCTATACACAATAGTAGGATACCCCCACAGCTCACTATATACAGTTATACAGTATGATAGCCCCCACAGTTCCCCTATACAAAACAGTAAGATGGCCACCACAGCTCCCTCTTTACTATATGATTCTTATGATTCTCCCACAGCTCACTATACACATTATAATACCTCCATAGCTTCCTATTCACAGTATTATGGCCCTACAGTACAATGCCTCATGTGATGCTATGACAGTGCCCTCCCCACTTGACTCCTGGGCTGAATAATTAAAATAAAAGTAGCCACATTGAACTAGTGGCTTTATGCTCCACTACAGCTGTTAATAGCCACAGCCCACTCCTGGACCAGACCTGTACCTGTGGAGGTGGTAAAATGCTGACCCTAAGGGGAAGGGGTAGTTTGCACACTATAACATCGCAGCTGCAATGCGGTAGGGTCAAATTGAAAGTGACGAACATCCAGTTGTCGGACGGAGGTGGGCGGCATGTTTACGTCCCGCTCATCTCAGCCCCTCCACTTCTATTGGTCACCTGCTGTGTGACGTCGCTGTGACGCCACACGACCCGCCCCCTTAGGAAGGAGGCGGTTTGCTGGCCAGAGCGACGTCGCAGGGCAGGTGAGTGCATGTGAAGCTGCCGTAGTGATAATGTTCGCTACGGCAGCTATCACAAGATATCGTATAGGGGGCGGGGACTATCGCGCTCGGCATCGCTACAATCGGCTTGCGATGTCGTAGTGTGCAAAGTACCCCTAAGAGTCACCTTAGATCAGACCTGGGCCCGCCTACTCTCTGTGACCGGCCCGCCTGGCTCAGGGCGTCCTTGCTGGCCGGTCAGTGATGAGGGCAATCTGATCTGTTGTCCGGAGCTCCAGGCTCTGGGAGGCCCGTGGTCAGATTGCCCTCATCACACGCTGCGTGTGTGATGCCCTGGACTAGGCAGGTAGTCACATACATAACACCATACACACCCCCCACCCTAGACAGTAACAACAGTCAACCAAAAACCCTTGTTGCCTTCCTCCAGGGTCTGATGTCCACACCAGGTGGGGCGGAGCCAGGCGGTTGGCTCCACCCACCGAGGAGTTCACAGGCCTGGAGGCGGGAAAAGCAGTAGATGAGTTCAGGAGGTGAAAGTGAGAGGTCAGAAACTGCAAGTGTCTGGGTCGGAGCCCAGGCACTGACAGCAAGGTTGGCAGACGGTGGTGGCCGTCTGCAGGAGTTAGCGGAACTCTGCAGAGCCGTAGGACCGGGGCTGGGCAGTGGCCCACCGGTACCGAACCGGGGAGCGGAGTGAAGCTAAGCTCACAGGCAGGGCCATCGGACCCCGACCAGGCTTGGAGCCGTCGACAATAGTCAAATCCGAGTGTGACAGGAACCCCAGGGGTTTCCCAACAACCAAGACCCGACAGAAGGCAAAAGTCCACACCGTGAGGATATACAGCCACCGCCACAGGCTACAGATCCAAGGGCCAGCGCCTGCGGGCAAAACGGGCTCCTACGGCACCTATACGCCGGGGAGCGGACTACCGGTGGGCAACCACAGGAGTCAGAACATTCTAAAAGGTGCAGGGAAAGACAGCCACCATCAGCCGTCCGGAGAGAGCACAACAACACTGCAGCCGGCTGCGGGTCCCGTCCATCCGGCCGTTTGGTTTACCAGAGACTCTGTCATTGATTGTCTGAGTGAGTACATCAGTGCCGTCCGGCACCGCGCCGCGCTGTCCCTGCAACCCTGCACCCCAGCCATCCAGCCTCCCCGTATCACCACCGGGCCCCGGGACCACCAACCCCTACCCACGGAGAGGACAACATCCTAGCTGCTCCCTACCATCTCTCCCGGGATCCCCGTCACCAGCAGCGGTGGTGCCCTTGTGGCGCCCTGGACTAGCCAGGTCGTCACAGGTACTGCAACACACACCCCCACCCCGAGACAGGCACATCAGCCAGACACAAAATCCTTGTTGCCTCCCTCCAGGGGCTGATGTCCACACCAGGTGGGGTGGAGCCAGGCGGTTGGCCCCACCCACTGAGGAGTTCACAGTCCTGGAGGCGGGAAAAGGAAGTCAGTCAGTTAGGGAAGTGCAAGTGAAAGGCGTAAAGTGAGGAGTGAGAAGGAGCAAACTGACCGTGTCCGGGTGTGTGGCCCAGGCACTAAGAGCAAGGTTGGCAGACGGTGGTGGCCGTCTGCAGGAGAGGCGAATCAACGTGGAACCGTAGGACCGGGGTTGGGCGGTGGCCCGCCGGTACCGAACCAGGGAGCGAAGTGAAGCCAGCACACACCGGCAGGGCCTGCGGACCCCGACCAGGCTTGGAGTCACCGTTAATAGGTCAAATCCGTTAGTGACCGGAACCCCAGGGGTTTCCTAACAGCCAAGACCCGATAGAAGGCAACCGTCCGACCAGTAGAAGGAAATACAGCTACCGCCACAGCTAGAGTTCTAAGGGCCAGAGCCTGCGGGCAGAAGGGCTCCTCCGGCACCTATACACGCTGGGGAGCGGGTTATCGTTGGGAAGCCATCAGGACCGAACATACACAAAGGTGTAGGGAAAGGCAGCCACCACCAACCGTCCGGAAGAAACCACAGCAGCCGGCTGCGGGACCCGTCCATCCAGCCGTTTGGTTTACCAGAGACTTTGCGTACATTTGTGGCTGAGTGAGTACAACCGTGCCATCCGGCACCGCGCTGCGCAGTCCTGGCGACCCTGCACCTTGCCAACCCTGCCTCCCCATCACCTCACCGGGCCCTGGGACCACCAACCCCTACTCACGGAGGGAAAAACAACATCCCAGCTGCTCCCTACCATCGCTCCCAGGATCCCCGTCACCAGCAGCGGTGGTGCCCAACCTCACCACGACCCGTGGGTGGTGTCACGGACTAAATCCCCCAAACCAACCACCCCTTTCACTCATGGGCGAGGAGCGCCGCTCGAGTCCCCGGATCCGGCCCACCGCAAGAGCCACCGAGCAGCCATCGCAGCAGCGCCGGACCCGGGCGTTAGCGAGCACAGCACAGTGGCGTCCTCCCCGCCCGCGACACCCTCATCACCACGTCCCGTGGGTGGCATCACAAACTCTCTCCCCAAACAAACCATCCCCTTTCCACTCACGGGTGAGGAGCACTGCTCGAGTCCCCGGGTCCGTTCCACCGCTCGAGCCACCGAGTAGCAGCAGCAGAAGCCCTGGACCTGAGCGTGGCGAGCGCATCCCCTCCACCCGCGACAACTTGGCGTCACGAACAGGATAGAACCGATCTACCTACTGGTAGAAGTGCGCCTTGCAGTCCCCGCCGGCGGCATCCGGCCGAAAAATTTGAAGCGCCGCCATCTTTGGCGCGAAGATTTCCCGCTCGAGCGTTTTCCCCGAGCAGGGAAGGCGCGAAAAGTGAAGCCCCGCCCCCAAAGAGGAAGTGCTAGCAAGAACCAAGGGGGGGCGGGTGAAGGCCTGCCTAATGTAGCCGAGGGCATAAAGAAGCGGGGATGCCAGGACTCTGCAACATATCCGGTTTCTGGAAGCCCGCAAGCAGCATGTCCGTCCCGTCCGGTGATGCCGAAATTCCCGAGCCCACGCCAGGAACGGCGGCGTGGGTGGAAGCCTGGACCGCACAAATGTGCTGCCGCCTGCAGACCCAGGTCCGGTTCTTGATGGAGCGCTGGGTGGCCGAGATGGAGGAAGTGGCGGCGGCCGTGCGGAGACGCGAGGTGGAGGCAGCGTTGGAGGAGCAGGTAAGCGACCCACGCCCCTGTATCCGAGAAGGACCAGCCGCTGCGGCTGAGGGGCCCAGTCTGCGTCCGCTCACCCTCCTGTCTCCCTCGCCATCCATACCGGTTGCTGTTGCCCCTCCACTCGGTCCGCTACCCCCAACATCGGTAGCGGAATCTAACCCGTCCGCCCTAGAGGACCGGCCTGTGGGCGTTATCCGGAGACGGCACGCACCGATTCCACTGCCGTGGAAGGTCCCTTCGGAGGTACCTGTCCGTGAAGCGAAGCCGTCGGCCCCGGAAGTGGCCGCACCCACAGATGACCCGGCCCCGGCAGTCCGCCCGGCCGTGGAAGAACCGGCTGCTGCGGGCCCAAAGGCTCAGCAGGTGAGGCCTGCTGTCCCTGCCCCCCACGCCTCGGCTGAGGCTGCGCCGGGTCGTCACTGCAAAGCAGCAGCCCAGGCCATGTCACCGCAGGACCCCCACAAGGACCCCCACAAGAGAGTACCAGTCGTGGCCGGTGTGGACGCAGTCCAGCGGGGCCCGACCCGCGCGCAGGGGCATGCAAACACCCCTTACTGGGACAGGGTGCCGAGCCAGCTGGGACGTGAAATTGCCGCCAGAGAGCAGCAGAGGGCCGAAGTGCTGGCGCGAGTCATAAAAGAAAAGGACAGTCTCCGCAATGCCACCCTTCGGGTGCGGGGCCCGGTGTATGAAGGCCAGGTGAGGAGGTTTGATCCTCAGTGGGGGTACGGCTTCATGTACGAACCGGGCCTGGAGGCCGAGATATTCGTGGCCCGCCGAGATGTGAACTCTCACCTGCCAACCCGTCATCCTGGTCGCGACTTACAACTGGGCGACTTAGTGACTTACACCCGCCATTGCGGGGAGAGGGGCTGGTTTGCCCTAGATGTCAAACAGAGGGAAAGCCGCGGTGTGCAGATGCGGCCCCAGCCCCCTCCCCCACCGTGCCGTCCGGATGTCGAGCTGGAGGAGGTCCTTGATGAGTGTGACCTCAAGTAAAGGCAGCGGCCGTCTGTTGCAGCCAAGTTGTCCCCGTTGGAACCCTCAGCACTTTGTTTTTCCGTTGAATGAACGTAATCAATCCGAAGTTTTACCTGATCAGCAACCAGTGATTATCCCGGCCGTTGCCGGCAAGTTGTCCCCGAAGGGACTCTAGGTGTTTTACCGCCCACATGAGAAACTGCTCATGAACATGGCCGAGAACTAGCAGGCCTCCCACGAACTTGTCGGTTTGTAAATAATTTGTGGGCCGGTTTTCCGTTTTCCATGCCGCCTCCGGAGAGGCAAATTGGAGGAAGGGCCCGCAGCAGAGGAGGCTGGGGTCCGGCCACCACCAGGACCGGTGGCCATCCTCCGGGGATCAGGGGTCCCCCTGGACATGGGGTCCCCTGAAGTGACAGCCGGGTGCGAGACACCGTACCCGTTCCCGCTCGGGTAACCTGGACCTGGACTGGGGTAAAGGGGTGCTGCCTGTTTCTTAGGGGCAGCACCAAGGTTTAGGTTATTTGGGTGGGAGAGCGGATGACCACGAACCCGTCCGTTTTAATAAAAATGTTTACCGTTTGAAACGTTAAAGTACCGTGCCTTCCGTAAGGGAAGATTTTTAAATATGCTTATGTTGAATGTTTAAATGTTGATTTATCTTTTGCAGAAACAAAAATAAAACCGGTGATGGACGGGCAGCCCGCGGACGGTCTGCGTTTTACCAAGGGGGAGTGTGACGCCCTGGACTTGCCAGGTAGTCACATACATAACACCATACACACCCCCCACCCTAGACAGTAACAACAGTCAACCAAAAACCCTTGTTGCCTCCCTCCAGGGTCTGATGTCCACACCAGGTGGGGCGGAGCCAGGTGGTTGGCCCCACTCACCGAGGAGTTCACAGGCCTGGAGGCGGGAAAAGAAGTAGATGAGTTCAGGAGGTGAAAGTGAGAGGTCAGAAACTGCAAGTGTCTGGGTCGGAGCCCAGGCACTGACAGCAAGGTTGGCAGACGGTGGTGGCCGTCTGCAGGAGTTAGCGGAACTCTGCAGAGCCGTAGGACCGGGGCGGGGCGGTGGCCCACCGGTACCGAACCGGGGAGCGGAGTGAAGCTAAGCACACAGACAGGGCCATCGGACCCCGACCAGGCTTGGAGCCGTCGACAATAGTCAAATCCGAGTGTGACAGGAACCCCAGGGGTTTCCCAACAACCAAGACCCGACAGAAGGCAAAAGTCCACACCGTGAGGATATACAGCCACCGCCACAGGGTAGAGATCCAAGGGCCAGCGCCTGCGGGCACAACGGGCTCCTACGGCACCTATACGCCGGGGAGCGGACTACCGGTGGGCAACCACAGGAGTCAGAACATTCTAAAAGGTGCAGGGAAAGACAGCCACTATCAGCCATCCGGGGAGAACACAACAACACTGCAGCCAGCTGCGGGATCCGTCCATCCGGCCGTTTGGTTTACCAGAGACTCTGTCATTGATTGTCTGAGTGAGTACACCAGTGCCGTCCGGCACCGCGCCGCGCTGTCCCTGCAACCCTGCACCCCAGCCATCCAGCCTCCCCGTTACACCACCAGGCCCCGGGACCACCAACCCCTACCCACGGAGGGGACAACATCCTAGCTGCTCCCTACCATCTCTCCCGGGATCCCCGTCACCAGCAGCGGTGGTGCCCTCATCACCACGTCCCATGGGTGGCGTCAAGAACTCTCTCCCCAAACAAACCATCCCCTTTTCACTCACAGGTGAGGAGCGCTGCTCGAGTCCCCGGGTCCGGCCCACCGCTCGAGCCACCGAGCAGCAGCAGCAGAAGCCCCGGACCCGAGCGTAGCGAGCGACACGTGCTGGGCAGGGAACAGAGGACAGATCCTGCAGCGCCGCACAGTGTAGGCAGCGGAACGCAGGAATCTCTCCTCTGTTCCCTGCCCGGCAACTTTCTCTGTGACACACACGCGCGCCCTGATGTCGTCAGTGCGGCGCACGTGTGTGTCATTTGAAAAGTTCCCACCCGGCAGGAGAAGAAGCTGCAGAGGCTCATACGGAGAGAAGCAGCGGCGGGGCCCCTACAAGAACAGCAGCGGCAGGGCCTCTACAAGAACAACAGCGGCGGGGGCCCGTACAAGAGAAGAAACATCTCAGCGGGGGCCCGTACGGAGGTACCTGAGGAGGGAGAGGTGAGTAATAACCTGAGGGGACAATGGAGGGAGGGGGGGGTTAACTAGTGAGTAATATTTGGGTGTAGTGATGTAGTATATGGGCATGTAGTTTTACAGGTGTAGTATATAGGGGTCTAGTGATGTATATGAGGATGTAGTGATATATTACAGGTGTAGTATATAGGAGTGTAGTGATGTACAGTCATATGAAAAAGTTTGGGCACCCCTATTAATGTTAACCTTTTTTCTTTATAAGAAATTGGGTTTTTGCAACAGCTATTTCAGTTTCATATATCTAATAACTGATGGACTGAGTAATATTTCTGGATTGAAATGAGGTTTATTGTACTAACAGAAAATGTGCAATCCGCATTTAAACAAAATTTGACCGATGCAAAAAATTTTTGCAAAAGTATGGGCACCCTTATCAATTTCTTGATTTGAACACTCCTAACTACTCTTTACTGACTTACTAAAGCACTAAATTGGTTTTGTAACCTCATTGAGCTTTGAACTTCATAGGCAGGTGTATCCAATCATGAGAAAAGGTATGTAAGGTGGCCACTTGCAAGTTGTTCTCCTATTTGAATCTTCTATGAAGAGTGGCATCATGGGCTCCTCAAAACAACTCTCAAATGATCTGAAAACGAAGATTATTCAACATAGTTGTTCAGGGGAAGGATACAAAAAGTTGTCTCAGAGATTTAAACTGTCAGTTTCCACTGTGAGGAACATAGTAAGGAAATGGAAGAACACAGGTACAGTTCTTGTTAAGCCCAGAAGTGGCAGGCCAAGAAAAATATCAGAAAGGCAGAGAAGAAGAATGCTGAGAACAGTCAAGGATAATCCACAGACCACCTCCAAAGACCTGCAGCTTCATCTTGCTGCAGATGGTGTCAATGTGCATCGGTCAACAATACAGCACACGTTGCACAAGGAGAAGCTGTATGGGAGAGTGATGCGAAAGAAGCCGTTTCTGCAAGCACGCCACAAACAGAGTCGCCTGAGGTATGCAAAAGCACATTTGGACAAGCCAGTTACATTTTGGAAGAAGGTCCTGTGGACTGATGAAACAAAGATTGAGTTGTTTGGTCATACAAAAAGGCGTTATGCATGGAGGCAAAAAAACACGGCATTCCAAGAAAAGCACTTGCTACCCACAGTATAATTTGGTGGAGGTTCCATCATGCTTTGGGGCTGTGTGGCCAATGCCGGCACCGGGAAACTTGTTAAAGTTAAGGGTCGCATGGATTCAACTCAGTATCAGCAGATTCTTGACAATAATGTGCAAGAATCAGTGACGAAATTGAAGTTACGCAGGGGATGGATATTTCAGCAAGACAATGATCCAAAACACCGCTCCAAATCTACTCAGGCATTCATGCAGAGGAACAATTGCAATGTTCTGGAATGGCCATCCCAGTCCCCAGACCTGAATATCATTGAAAATCTGTGGGATGATTTGAAGCGAGCTGTCCATGCTCGGCGACCATCAAACTTAACTGAACTGGAATTGTTTTGTAAACAGGAATGGTCAAATATACCTTCATCCAGGATCCAGGAACTCATTAAAAGCTACAGGAAGCGACTAGAGGCTGTGATTTTTGCAAAAGGAGGATCTACAAAATATTAATGTCACTTTTATGTTGAGGTGCCCATACTTTTGTACCGGTCAAATTTTGTGTAAATGCGGATTGCACATTTTCTGTTAGTACAATAAACCTCATTTCAATCCAGAAATACTACTGAGTCTATCAGTTATTAGATATATGAAACTGAAATAGCTGTTGCAAAAACCCAAATTGTTATAAAGAAAAAAGGTTAACAATAATAGGGGTGCCGAAACTTTTTCATATGACTGTATATTACAGGTGCAGTATATAGGAGTGTAGTGATGTATATTATAGGTGCAGTATATAGGAGTGCAGTGATGTATTTTACAGGTGCAGTATATACTGCAGTGAATATTCAGTGAGTATAATTACCGGCGATAAGGAGCGGGAGGAAGCAGAGCCAGAGACAGCAGCGCTGGAGAGGTAAATATAGAAAATCTTTTTATTAAAAAAGACCCGTGTTTTCTCTGGTATTTGTCACTCTGATGTCACACAGATCACATCAGTGTGCGATCCGTGTGACACCCGTGCTGCTGGAGAAAAAAATGGACATGTCTGCGTGTGTGCGTGCAGGGCCACGAGGGGTCACACAGTCCATAACTTACTGTTTGCTTATGAAGGGATAGTATATATACTGTATACAGTATTGGGTAAAACTGAGTTAATTATATTAGTCCGGCATTCTAAAACCATCCCAATTTCTCATGTGGCCCCATGGGAAAATTAATTGCCCACCCCTGCCTTAGGCCCGTTTCACGCGTCAGTGAAAAACAGTGACGTTTTTCACTGGCGTGTAAAACACGCACATGTCCCTGCGTGTGCCGTGAATCACGGCACACGTGGGTTGTCTAAGTGCAATCCGGGCTCCGTTCTCCGTGGCCCGTGATTGCACTTAGTAATCAACTCACCTGTGCCCGCTCCCGCTCTCCATGGTGCTGATCGCTCCCGCGGTGCAGCATCCGGCCGGCACTGACCCCCGCAGCAGCTGCTTCCGGGTCGGCTGTGTCGCGCATCATGAATATGCGCAACAATAATGAGCCGGCTCAGAAGCAGCAAGCTGCACGGGCTGCAGAGGACATCGCTGGACGCCGGGTGAGGAAAAATGTTTTTTATTTTAAAAGCACGTTTTTTTCTGGCACGTGTTTCACGGACCACACCACTGCGTGGTACGTGGGACATCAGTGATGCCAGAAAAAAATGGACATGTCTCCGTGCGGCAATCACGCACACGCGGGTACGCCGCACGGAGACACGTGCAGTGAAAAATCACTGATGTGTGAGCAGACCCATTCATTATAATGGGTCTGCGTATGTCAGTGATTCTGGTACGTTTAAAAAAAAGCACAAACGTCCCAGAATCACTGACGTGTGAAAGGGGCCTTAGATTGACGTTCATTTTGCCTCATGACACAAGTGTGTCTATGGTAGAGGGCGATGAAATGTACTAATTTACTTTTTCAACAAAGTTTGCCTGCAGAAACCTTTTGTGCAATACATTGCCCCAACACTATGCCACTGATTTGTGGGACCTCTTATAAAGTAGGCTGTCTGCAGTGTAAGTAATGACAATGCTCTTCTATGCCTTTTGAACTCTAAATAATAAGACATGTTTCACGAGCGCTCGGGAAATCAAACAGCACCACCTTGTATGATGTCCTAACCAGGATTTCTGCTCTTTTAATGCACAATGCTAGTTTAAAAAGTTTCACAAACAAAGGAAATTTCCAGCTGAAAGATGTAGCCAATAGGAATATAGGGATGTAAACGGAAATGTGAAACTTCACCAGACTAACAGTGTTATTTCATCATTATCATCATCATGGTAAATAAGGCTACTTTCACACTGAGTTTTGCTTTACTTTTAGTGGTCACGTCGGGGCATCCGTCCAAACCACCCCTCCCCCACCCAGCAAAGCGCGTTTTGGATGCATGCGCCAACAGAGCCATTGACTATAATGGTGCACACTACGTTAGCGTGTGCTTTGTTTTGTATCATTTTCGTGCATATACGTTTTATGCAGGCGGACTCCCGAACGTAGTCGACTACGTTCGGGTGTCCGTCTGCTGAAAACGTTTATATGGAAAAATGGTACAAAACAGAGCACAGTGCACACGCTAACGTAGTGTGCTCCATTACAGTCAAAGGCCCTGTCGGCGCATGCGTTCAAAACAAGTTTTGCAGAGTGGGGGAGGGGCAGTTCGGACGGATACCCCGACGGGACCACTGAACGTAAGGCAAAATGCAGTGTGAAAGGGGCCTAAGAGTTATGAGACAAGATGGACGAGCAGAGACAATATGGAGCATGTTCTCTTCAAAAAGGGTCCCCATAACAGACTGCTTTGCCATTGTCCGCACCTTTTCACACAGCCTGCTTAGTGCTCCTAGTGTGTGAAATTTACAGAAGGGATAATTCCCACATTTAAAATTGTCCCTTCTGTAAATTTCACAAACTTGATGACCCTTTGCAAATAGGTCCAGAGTTCCTTCGTGTTGCCAGTTTTATTTCACGTAAGACTAAAGTTCTGGTGTATATTACCGTATTTTTCAGATTATAAAACAAACTTTTCCTACCAAAAATTTGGGAGGAAAATGAGGGGTGCATCTTATAAGCTGAATGTAGCTTACTGTAAGGTGGTGGAGAATGGTCACAGAAGGCAGGGGCAATGCTGCGGGCTGTGCGCTGTGCTGCGGGCAGTGAGGCAGGAGCCATCCTGAAAATGTTGGTGCTGCGGGCTTCAAATAATGATGCCTGGAGTCAGTACATGCACAGATTGAGGTGAGCTCTTGGCTCAAGATCTCATCTGCGCAAGCGCCGCCAACCGCTATTGATCTCCCAGCAGCAGACTTAAGGAAAATGGCGCCCGAATGTGGCGTGGCATAGATGAGATCTCCTCTCGTCATTGAGCCGATAGCTCAAAGTGCGCATGAGCCGACTATGGGCGCCATTTCTTTGAAGCCTCTACCGCCAACAGTTTCTGGACATTCCTGCCTCACAGTGCCCGCAGCGAGCATCTGGACAACTGCCACATCGCCCGCAGCAACGTCCTACTTCACCACCACCCCTGCCTCCTGTGACCCCACTCCACCACCGCAGCCGTCCCCCCAGTAAGACAGCACCGGATTATAAGACCATAAGCTACTATTGAAAAAGGAAGCAAGATGGATCATTTAGCGCAAGGGGGGCTTCGGTTAAATGATTGACGTGACCTTTCTGTTTTTCTGTATGTTTTTAGATAGTTACCTGTGTTCTTGTCACGTGGTTGTTCTGACGTTTAGACATGGCTTGCTTGAAAAAGAAGCAGGTACACATCACTCAGTGTCAGGACCTGTTGAAGCACGATCGTTTTTTTGAATTGAAGAATACAGGACAATTTTATGCATTGGTGAGTGCCATCCTTTTCTTCTTCCTTCGCTTTGGATTAGTTGCTGTATTGAGCACCACCGTTTTTGCATTTGCTTGGGCTTCTAACCAACTGGTCCAATTTCAGTCAGAAGTATCAGTTGTCCTTTGGTGCCGAACTGAACCTGTTTTGTTTACTGGAATGGTACTATGTACTGTATTCAGTACAAATAATCCGAACCCAAAGATTTAGTATTCGCTCATCTCTAGAGATGAGCGAAACCAAGGTTCTATGTTCAGACTTTTATGAAAAAACTGAGTTTGGATTCGAAGGCTTTACGTATGAACACCACTCGTGCGAGCATTGCTGTGCTTGGGTACGCTCGGAGCTTAGCCTAGTGCGAGGGGACCCTTGACGTTGGGTTACGAGCTTGCGTATTTTGGCCAAAATATAAGCCATAATTCACAGCTGTACTCTTCTTAAATACATCTGACTCGCCCACCCCAGGGCTATGGGACACCCGGTGCCGGGCCGGACTAGTCCGAAGAGGTAGTCAGTGGTGGCGGGGCCCGACTCCGTGACCCTGGCGGGAGTCAATTAATATGGCTGGTGACTTGGGGGTGATTTTATAATTCGTGACGCCACCTGTGGTTTGCGGCTATTAAGCCGCCGCTGCTGTATGAGGCCTCCGGGGCTGGTGGAATGGCAGCTTGGATGGTCCTGCTCCCCACAGGTGGAGAGGTGCCCCGGGTACACTGTTGGTGCTTGTAAGTGTTGATGTAGTGCCGGCGGAATAACTGAGGCAACTCCAGAGGGTGCAATTTCAAGGTGTTTACTCACAGTTCCTGGTAGGTGCACACTGGTGCCTCTGGACTGCTGAGGCCCGCTGTCAGGGACCTCCGCCGATCCTGGGTAGATCTGGGGGCAAAAGCCGGTACACCCCTCTATTGTGTCTCTTTTTCGGTCGTCTTCTAAGCCTCGCCTTTTATGGATGGACCTGGTTTGGCCTCCACTACAGCCTCCGGGCCGGGGTCTAGCCTAGTTGGTATTCTACCCCCTTTCCAGAGGTTCTGCTGTGGGCTGTAGCCCTGGGCGCGTGCAGCTGCTCTGGGCCTCGGTTTTTGCCTTTGGAACTAATTTCGCGTCCTCCAGCTTCTAGGGACCGTCCCCTGTATGCGGCCTGATCCCTCCACCTGTTGTCTTCGTGGAACAGGCCACTAGCCTGAAAGCTGTCTGTGGCCCTGGAATCCCTTCTGTTCTACTTGGTGTCACCTGGACCTACTGGGTCCCAGGATCTTCACCAGGAAGCGTCGCTTTCTTCTTCTTGCTCCTGACTGACTAGAGCTCTTTCCTACTGTCTTTCCTTCTCCTCTGCCTCCAGCAGACCTCCTCACACTCCTTCCTTCTCTCTCTTCACCCTACTCAACTCTCTCTCTGCCTCCCGCAGACTGACTAAACTCTGACCTTCCTTACTACTCTGCTCTCGGGTGGCTCCTCCCACCCCCCCAGTTGCTAAGCTACCACCCTATGGGAGCAGGGATGGGTCTTACGGCCCCTCCCAGCATGCAGCATGGGAGGGTTGCTGCCACTGTCCCTGGTCCCTGTGTGTACCTAACAATGGTGTTGTGCAAATTTGCCTATGGACTGGTGCTCACCCCTTTCCTTACCCTGGATGGGACATCACACCGCTGGAAAGGGTGCAATGTTCCTGTGGCGACGGAAGCCTCAGGGGCGCCACACATCCTATTACATACCCCTACTATCGAATATTAGGGGCGTGTAATAGGGTGTTGCCTAGACACTGGGCTTCACATGTGTGTGACTTGCGCTCTATTGCAAGCTTCATCTGTGTGCAATTCTAATACTGGAAAATCATGGCCTCCATGACCTGGTAGGTTGAGAGTGATATTTGATCAGTATTTTGTGCTTCTGTTACCTCCTTTATTGACTGTTGCATCCTGTCTGTGCATTTGGTCCTATGACCTTGACTGGTAGACAGATTGCCTTTTTATGTTTATATTTGACAAATATACAACTGACTGACAAGTGTCAACTGTCAAGTGACATATAATAGCACCAACAAGTCAACTAAATAGAAATAGTGTTGAGCAGCACATCAGGGGATAACAGGAGCTGTCAGGTGCCATGTAGAAGCTTCTGTTAGAGAAAAGGCCAAATAGCTGACAGCACAAGTGCAGTCTGACAGTTGAAGAGTATTAGGGAACCTGTCACCAGATTTGGCGACTATAACCTGTGGCCACCACTACGGGGCGGTCCAGGCCGATGGGTGTCGTTGCTCTCTAGTCCGGCTACTGCTCTCTGCGGAGATCGCTGTCCTTCTTCTTCTGAGCCGGCATTGAGGTACCGCGCAGGCGCACTTTGATCTGTTCTGCTCAGGGTCTTTAAGTTTTCCTCATGCCTGTGCATTACAATACTTTGATCTGCCCTCAGCAGGGTAGATATCAAAGTGTGCCTGTGCAGGACCTTAATGCCGGCCTCAATGTCGTAGACGCGTCATCCACACTGGGCTGGGTAGGAGGATGGAGATTTCAGCAGAGAGGAGGTGCTGGACCGGAGAGCAACGACACCCATCGGACCGGACCACCCCCCTAGGTGAGTATTATAAAGGTGATTTTTGCATTATACAGAGTGGCCTGGGCTCTTGTATATAGTATTCTGGAATGTTGTATATAAGAGCTCACTGGGGGTGGCCACAGTTTATATTCGCCAAATCTGGTGACAGGTTCTCTTTAGGCCTCATTCACACGTCCGTGAAAAACACGCACCTTTTGCACGTATGTGTAAAAGGTGCAAATGGCTTTCCGTTTGCCATCAATTTGGCACATGAATGCTCTCTGTGTGCTATCTGTGATAACACACGGAGAGCAGGAACTTTCTGCTCACCTGTCCCCTTCGCTGCTGTCCATGGTGCTGATGTCTTCCACTCTGAGGTCTCCGGCCCTGCTGACTCCCCGCTGCTGCTGCTTCCGGTCCGAAGTGCGGTGAATATGCGATAAGCATAATGAGCGGGGGTCGGAAGCAAGTGACAGCAGCGTCCGAGATAGTAGTGCTGGAGAAGGTGAGTGTAGAAATTAATTTTATTTCACAGACACGTGGTTTTCTCTGGTACGTCTCACGCTGAGCACATCCGCGTGGTCCGCGGAGACACCCGTGCTGCCGAAGAAAAACGGACATGTCTATGTGTGGAGCACATGGACACACGTATGGTCCACATGGACACACGGTCCATGTGAAAACATGCATGTGTGCGCAGACCCCTTGATTTTAATGGGTCTACGTGTGCCCGTGTCTCCGGTATGTGTGAAAACGGACGTCACACATACCGGAGACAGGGATATGTGAAGGCGGCCTTAAATAAAGTATGCAAGAATGGGAAAAAAAACCATAGGGCAATTATTAACTGGACAGATAAGTAAATAAATGAAGTAGTGATCTATAGGACAATGACTTGCAGAGGAATAGTACAGGGGGCACCCCAATGAGTGTTTAGGTTCTCTACCCCACTGATTTTGTGTCTATCTGAGATTTTTATCAACTTGCTCTATTTTAGCATTGTGATTATTGGGTCTTTTTTCCACCTGTATAGTATATGTGTACTGAGTCTCTTTTTAATTGCATTGAAAGGGAACCTGTCAGGTGCAATATGCATCCAGAACCACGAGCAGTTCTGGGTGCATATTTCTAATCCCTGCCTAAGGGTGGCTTTACATGCTGCGATATCCGGCCCGATATCGCTAGCATGAGACCCGCCCCCATCGTTTGCGCGCGACGGGCATATCGCTGCCCGTCGCGCACAAAATCGTGCACCCCCGTCACACGTACTTACCTGCGCTTCGACGTCGCTGTGACTGGCGAACCGCCTCCTTTCTAAGGGAGCGGTCCGTTCGGCGTCACAGCGACATCACTAAGCGGCCGCCCAATGAAAGCGGAAGGGCGAAGATAAGCGGGACGTAACATCCCGCCCACCTCCTTCCTTCCGCATTGTGGCCGGAGGCAGGTAAGGAGATGATCCTCGTTCCTGCGGCGTCACACGTAGCGATGTGTGCTGCCGCAGGGACGAGGATCAACTTCGCCCCAGCAACAGCAGCGATAACTGGCAGCGGACCCCCATGTCAACGAGGAGCGATTTTGGATGTTTTTGCAACGATCCAACATCGCTCCTAGGAGTCACACGCTACAACATCGCTACAGCGGCCGGATGTGCGTCACAAATTCCATGACCCCAACGAGATCGCTGTAGCGAAATGGTAGCGTGTAAAGCCCGCTTAACTGTCCCTGTATCTAGTAGCATAGATAAAGAGATTTTTAGAAAAAGTATTTCTAAAGAACCCATATGATATGCTAATTAGGGGTTAGTTCAATTGGCTAGTCGGCCCCCTTAGCATGTAAGCACGCCCCTGTGGGTGTACTAACATGCTAATGAATGCGCAGTGTCAGAGGAAGGTCACGCTCACCTCTGCTGCCATCGCTGGATTTCGGCTCAGTGCGCATCATCCCGGACTTTAAGTTCTGCGCATTATGAAGCCAGGTGTACGCATCCTGGCTTCAAACACATGTAGTGCGCATGATCTAAAGTCCGAGATCATGTGCACTACACCGAAATCCAGCGATGGCAGCAGAGAGGTGAGCGCGACCATCCCATTAGCATGTTAGTACTGTTAGGGATGTGATTATCATTATTATGAGTATATAGGAGTTACATGGAGATATCCATAAAGAACAAGATTTAAGATGTTGTTTGAACTGTACCCCACATATCTCTTGGCATAAGACTCAGACAGACAGTCTGGGCTATTCTTGTGACCAGTGAATAATGCTGACATTGCTTAATATAAATGAGGAACCAAGCACATTACAGTAAATTGTATATCACAGAATAAGCTGTATCTAGTTTATCCAATAGGAGACGTGTTACGTATTCTTGGCACCTAGCCAATAAGGTTATATATATTTGTAACACTTCCGGAAATAAATCAGTCTTACTTTCTATTCATATCTGAGCACGTCTCTGGTGTGTGAAAGATTGTGGTCATGCATGCTACCACGAGTGACTCATAATTTGGCCTGCAGACAGTTTAAGAGGGATGCATGATTAGATGGCATCAACCTAAATTACGGCCTTATCATTTGGCGCCCAACGAACCTTAGGACGGAGCTCTGGATGGCGGACAGCCGTGCTGACACCTTCAGTCGGAAGACAACTACACGAGAGGTGGAGAATTGCGCAACTCCAGCTGCAGGTGAGATCATTTGTATAATCTCACCTTGCAAACCTCTTGCGTGTACTTGCATTTCGAAGGGGGGGTTGGGCTGTCCCAGTCTAGACACCTAATGACCGCCATCTCGCATGAGATAAGCCGTCCTAAGAGATCTCACACCAAGGTGGTCAGGTTCACCTTAAGCTGTCTGTAATTTATGTAATGTGGTTTTTGTCTGCTCTTTGAGAAAAGCAGAAGTTCTATAGTTTCGTTTTTCTCTGAGTTGAAAGTAGAGGAAAATGAGGAAGTTGTGATATACGCTGGATACATAAATATGGATATATATATGGTTATATCTGCAGGTGAGATCAGCCACCTGGATGGTGTATATAGTGTCCTTATTGTTATGTCATTGTATTGACCTGTGTCTACCTGTGTAAAAATGTCTGTCTATTTGCAGCAGGTGGAATACTTGCTGGTATCGCTCTAATCACTGTGTTTGTTTGCAGCGAGGTGGGCTGCAAAAAGAGGAAGTTCTATGTGCTTTGTTCGTTCGTACTTGCAGGTTACGCGAAAAGAGGAAGTTGTGTCACGGGAATATACTTTGATATATTGAAGTATATTGAAGCTGGTTTCTTCTATGAGTGAAGGAGAAACTGGAAAAAAAAATAAAATTAACTGTTGTGTATAAGAGGAGATACACTGGTGTGTTAACAAGCCCGGTCGATAGTTGATGTTTGATAAGGCCTTGGACGGACCTGATCTTCGGGGATAGAAGATTTGGAAGGGTTTTCTATGTACATGTGCAGTCTTGTATAAAGTTACAAAAGTGGGGGACTGACCCTGACTGTTACCTGGTACGGTGTTCCTGCTAAGCAGTGAGTTTAAGTTGTACTCATTGGTCTTGTTTTAGTGGATGTCAGTGTATTCTTACCTAGGAATTGAATATACTGGGGAAAACCCTTGATGTCAGGCTTAATCATTGATTATTGATGTTCTGGACGGACCGTTCAAAGAAGGTGTATATAGTGTGAACAGAGGTTACTAGTACATGAAGTAAGAGATAGTGAGGGTGAATTTAGTATCTATCACCCACGTGACACCACTTCCTGGTAGGACAACCTGTCAAGTTATGGTTTGTGGACTGAGGTAGAAATTCTATGTATTCTGTGGATGTGTATAGTCTCTGGTCCAGAAGAGGAAGTGGATTACGGCATAGCAGACATCCAGATTGACGTGTTAGTTTAGGTCGTGTACCCTTTTTAATATGGGGTCTAATCAGTCCACACCTGTCAAGTTAACGGCAGAAGAATTAGTAAGCGAACGAGAAGGAATGGAAAGATGTTTTGTTAAACAAGCGAGGGATCTTGAAAGATAAAGATCTCCTTATGGATGCTGAGGCATGGTATAGAACGTCAAAAGATGTTAGGAAATTGACATGGAAAGAGGAATGGGATAGAGATGGTAGATATTTCTATATTGCATCAGCTCAAGAAAATGGCATCTCAGGAAGTGGCCAAGCCCATTAGGAAACAACGCCCCCCTCCTTATAAGTCGTCCCCAGAGGGTTGGACTTGTGTAGTTTGTCCCCCTGCCCACCAAACGCCCTCCCTAGCCTGCCCAGACGTCATTTCAGGTTGGGCCGCACCTAGTTCCCTTTTCCGGCCATCTTAAGTCCCAAGGCCACTGGCCTATTTGTTGCTGGAGCAGCAGAAGACACCGAGGGGTGTCAGGAAGATGACAATGATTTAACAATGATCCACCCCACCACCAACACTGTCCCTAGTAGAGGTAAACCACAGGTGCTGTCCTATTTGAGGACGTCAGGCCACACATGGCATCGCACCATTATTCCGATAGTCCCAGACAAGAACGCCCTAAATATGTGACATGGAAGCCTCAAGAGGCTGCAGTCCTTGTGAAGGAACACTGAGATATATACACCTATGAGTGACGTGTCATCAATAATTGATGTTTGATACCTTGGACCTGATGTACAGGTGCAGTGTTAAGGAACAAGTGGGTGAAAGAGCCCTGACTGTTAGACTGTTACCTGGTACGGTTTTCCTGCTAAGCAGTGAGTTGAACGTTGTATGCGTACTCACTGGTCTTGTTTTAGTAGATGTCAATGTATTCTTACCTAGAATTGAATACATTGGGGAAGACCCCTAAACTTTGGTCTTAATCGGAATTATTGAGTAGTCGATAGACCGTTCTCATGGAGGTGTATGTATATCGTGAATTCTCTCTCTGACATAATATCTCATATATAGTTTTCCCTGAAAGATGTTTTCACCCAGATTAAAGCTGGGGATTCTTTCTGGCCAGTAATGGAGCCAGGTTTACAGTGAGGGTGCGTGTACCTTATCACCCAAGTGACACTGGAAGACGTTTTATGTATAATGTACGCAGTTTTTGGTGTGAAACACCGTAGGAGAGTTGAAAAGAAAGAAAAAAAAAAAAAAAACCAGGGAAGTGTTAGTTTCCATTTCAGTCCTGTGAATGAAATTCGGTGAAGTTTAGTTGTAAATGACACACGTATGTTGAAATGGAGAATTCTAGATGTGAATTGATGAGTAATTCTGAATCTAGCAACTGCACTATGTGTATTTTACCTGTCTGTGAACATAAGAAACATAAGCACTGTGTCCACGTAAGCCCACCCCATTATTCCTGTTCTGAATGTAGATTTCTTTCTGTCACTCAGTGTTTTACTCAGCCCTGGGTGGGGTATGGTATGGGGATATTATTGCAGGGTCTGACAGGAGATAGGGATACGCTGGAGGCTCGGCCCTGACCACCATCAGGTCTACCGTCGAGATGAGGGCGAGTACAGTGTCCCTAGTTACAGGGTCAGCCCAGGGGTCCCTATATAATCCATATTCCCGGTGACAGATTGAATACCTCCTGAATGTAGATGTCACAATACATGACATCTTTCTTTTCACTCTCTCCCAGGACTCTTCAGACGCCATTTTTGGCCAACACCTACTTCCTCTTTTAGCAGCTGTTTCTTATCGGTAATTATCTTTAGTGGACGTTTTAACTCAGACACTACATAGTTCATCTTTAGACGCCATTTTAGTCCAGCCGACACCCGGTTCCCCATTTTTGTTTTAGCAGCCAAAGTCACTGCTCTGTTTATTGCCGACATAGCAGGGACTGCAGAGGGGGGAGACAGGGACCTGGAACACACACACTCCATTTTTCCACTAATGAACCTTAGCAGAGGTTATTGCTGATAGTCCTGTGGACCTTTTCCCTTCACTTTTGCATATTTGTTTTTTCTGTATGTTATACAATTTAGTAGACCATATAGACTGCTCACTATTAGTCCTGGTGGACAGTGAATATTTTTCTGCATATGGCAGTTGTTACTTAGCCTAGTTTTGAGATATTTTCACTTGTATGTTATCCTGCCTGGTGTCTTGCACAAGAGTTCCCTGATAGAGAGGGTGAAGGTTCATGTGGTCCCAAGGGGACATTGATCATCAGGAGTTGACATATATTAAAGTTTTCGTTGGCAGCACCCAGTAATCCTTTGTGTCTTAGTTTGCAGGGTCTGACAGGAGAGAGGGATACGCTGGAGGCCCGACCCTGACCACCATCAGGTCTACCGTCGGGATGAGGGAGAGTGCAGGGCCCCCAGTTACAGGGTCAGCACAGGAGAGGTAGAGTAGATACGCTCCACTGCTTTTTCCTAGTTGTTTAGATGTAGTCAGGGGGTGCTGCTTGGTAGTTTCCAAACCCTCTTGTGCTCTTTTCTCTTTTCCCGGGGTTTTAGGGAGTCTTAGTTTTTAGAATTTCAGTGTTCTCCTGACCCCAAAGTTACATCCATTGCTCTTTCTTACAAACCTGGGTATAGTCCTTTGTATCAGGTCTCCGAGAGCCCATATGCAAACAACTACAGCTGGTAAAGACCAAGACACCCTCCTTTAAGTGGCAAGACGTATGGAGATGAATCTAGCAGCTTACAAGATCACCCCACATACAGATGAGCTACAGTCACAGTCACCTGAGTTACAGTCACAGTCACCTGAAGAGTATCATCACGTCATCTCCAGCCCAGAAGTCATTCTACATGTTTGCCATGGAAGAAGATAGCAGTCCTTTGAACACTACTCAGCCAGATTGAACACCTACCTAAAGCACCAGTTGAAGATCAGTGCCCGTATGACATCACTGCTCCCTGACAAAGTCACCATCTCTCGGTGTGGGGTCCTTAATCCTGCTGAACTTCTCCCTCTTCCAAGGGGGGAGTGTCCCACCTCTGACGTGTCCCACCTCTGACACCTTGGTGGAAGAGGTAGTCGACTCTGGCATAGCTGAAACTCTGGATTCGATACCCTGACTTAACACCTTTGGACCCTGACTTAACATCTTTGCGGATGGATCAAGATGTGCATCAAGAAGACGGTTCCACATGGGTATGGTGCTGGTAGCAGAAGACGCTGTGCTGATAGAGCAGTCGCTACCCGCATGCCTGTCTGTAAAGAAGCAGATGTATGTGCTCTCGCTGAAGCCTGCAAGATGGCAGCCAGCATCTACTCTGTGGAGGACAAGAGACTTGATCACTGCCAATGGAACTGTATGCCGCCATGAGGCCATAGAAGAACGGATGGAAGCTTTGCTATTGCCAGACAGAGTCGCGGTGAGCAGGGTTGAGGCCTACATTGGAGGAGTCAAGGGAAGCAGTAAGAAGTGCCCTCACTGACAGAACATCCAAAGAAGCCCCAAGACCACTTACGAGAGAAACAGTCAGTCAATCTGTGCTTTTCGAATGACCCAGATGTAAAGAAGAAAGGAAAGATGGAAAGTCTTGAGAAAACGTTGTCCTGACCCTACAAGAGCAAGTCCCAGAAGAAGAAGAGGACTGAGATAGGGTGCAGCTGTGGGCTCCCGGAGACCATAGGAAGTGGCTAGTGACCTGCTTTCACTGCCAGCCAAAGAGATATGGCAGGCCTTAGACACAGAACTGACTCTACACACCCCATACCAGCCACAGAATAGAGGGAAGGTTGGGAGGTTGGGGCAGTGTAGAAAGCAAGGGCATGAGAGTCTTCGCTTGCATTGTTCAGTGTCAGACACACCACAGCAGGGACCACTAGGTTGAGACCCTATGAAATCCTGTTTAGAAGTAGCGCCAGATACTTCAACTAAGCTTGTTGTTTGTTTAAACATTTGCCTAATACACGTTTTTGAAGTTTTCTCCTCCAGATCCAACCAGATCTAGATTTCTCTCTCTTTTCTTTTTCTCTCTCCTCTTTTCCTCTCTCTTTTCCTCTCTCTTTTCTCTTTTCCTCTCTCTCTCTCTCCCTCTCTTCTCAATCTTTCTCTCTCTCTTTCTCTCTCTCTTCCCTCACTCTTTTTCTTTCGGACGAAGATCCATGCATTCCACTACAAAGAGATGTCGGACCTGCCTGAGACCAGGAGATGGCTGTCTTCCCTCTTCTACCCGATACTTTGTGCCAGGATGATGATATCTAAGCATGTGGACCAGAAGACGACTCTACATCCCACCTTTGATGATGTCCCACCATCACCGCCTAAGGACTGAGGAGCATGAGACTCTGAGTGAACCCAACCCTGATAAATATTAGCCAATTAAAGGACTACTGCCACGTTCCCCCTTCCTGAATAACGTGGGCCAGCGGAACATAGCCATGAGGACAGTCTAGAGAATACGATCAGGATCTGGCTTCCTATGCATAGTCTGTTGGGTGGGGAGATTCATCCACAAGGGATGGGGTATCTCGTATGTGAGTGAGGTAACCATCAGCATTAGGACAGATCAATAGACCTGGAAACGTAAGGAAAGACTTTTTGGCTATCTCCAAAGGGGGGACTGTTAGGGATGTGATTATCATTATTATGAGTATATAGGAGTTACATGGAGATATCCATAAAGAACAAGATTTAAGATGTTGTTTGAACTGTACCCCACATATCTCTTGGCATAAGACTCAGACAGACAGTCTGGGCTATTCTTGTGACCAGTGAATAATGCTGACATTGCTTAATATAAATGAGGAACCAAGCACATTACAGTAAATTGTATATCACAGAATAAGCTGTATCTAGTTTATCCAATAGGAGACGTGTTACGTATTCTTGGCACCTAGCCAATAAGGTTATATATATTTGTAACACTTCCGGAAATAAATCAGTCTTACTTTCTATTCATATCTGAGCACGTCTCTGGTGTGTGAAAGATTGTGGTCATGCATGCTACCACGAGTGACTCATAATTTGGCCTGCAGACAGTTTAAGAGGGATGCATGATTAGATGGCATCAACCTAAATTACGGCCTTATCAGTACACCCAGAGGGGCGTGCTTACATGTTTTATCGCATTCCACTCAGACCAATATTACTCTCTGTGCCAGCACACGAGCAATTATTTTCTCAGCCAGCCTAATCGGACCGAGAAAACAATCGCAGCATGCTATGATTGTAATGTGAGTCTTGTTTCTCTCACACCCATTCAAGTCTATGGGGCGAGAGAAAAATCGCACTGCACTCGCGCGGTACATCGGTGTAATGCGAGTGCAGGGCGAGAATGGCAATAGCCGGAAACGGAGGAGAGAGGGAGATAAATCCCTCCCGCCCCTCCTCAGAGCCGGCCCGCCCCCCGCAGCTGAGGTCCGATCGCATGATTGGACCTTACTTGCATGACACTCGGCTCCCGCTGTGCTGCCAGCCTGAGCCGAGTGTCATGCGAGGATCGCATTAGATCCCCGTGTGGTCCCGGCCTAATAAGGATTTACTCTTACTATGTGGCCTCTATACACCAATTTCTGTAGGTTTAGGGATAAGCAGTGCTGCTCCACATACAAAGCAATATCGCTGGGCTGCTCTATACAATGGTAAGGTGGCGCCCCTGGGCTTCAAGCGCCACAGGGTATTACACCACTTTTCAGCGGTAATCTATCCCGGGTCAGGAGGGGGTTAACCTGCCGGTGCCTTCACAAAACCACACACATACAACAGCAAGGTGCCATCCCACGGGGGGTGGACTAGGGCAGACAGGGTGGTTAGCCACCATGAAGCATAAGATTTTCCCGGTTGCTAGGACAACCACTGGGGGCGGGCACCACAGGGGTAGAAGTAGGCGCAACCAACACACTAAAGCAGACTTTCCCAGGCACAGCTTGGGATAACATCTAGCACTGACAACTGGAGTTAGTGTTTCTCTCTCTTCGTGGGCCCGTGGCTTGGAGCAGGAGGCTCGGTCCGGATTTCCGGATAGCAACCGAGGGACACGTCACTAGAAAGTGACCGCCGACTATCCGGGATCGGCTGGAGACCATCGTGGCAGAGATCGGTGTTCTGGGGCAGCATCTGAACTACCTGTGAGTAAAAAGACGTGAAACCGCAGCCCCTGTCTCTGCCTCTTATTTGCCGTCGCCCGGCGCCAACGGGGACTACTACCACCCCTGTCCGTCATCCGTCATCCTCCCCGGGGTAACCCCGCTCCGCCTGTGGGGAGCGACACCATCCCGGCTGCGGCCTTCACCATCAGCACCCGAAGTGGCGGCCCATCCCTGGCCATGTACCACATGAGGCGTCACGATCATAGACTTTCCTAACCGTCACTACCCCCATCCTCCCTCCCGTCCACCGCCTTCCTCTCCCTCCTGTACGTGTCTTGTCACGAAACCGGGTCAGGCCACCCCGTGACGACGCAGAGGATCTGCACCCCCTGCTCCGCGACGTGCCGGGTGAAGACCCCCTGACCCCAGGGTGTTACAGTAACAGATAGTGCCGAGTCAGCAATGACCGAGACATCCTAGCCATCTGGGATGGACCATGCGTCTGTCTGCTGAGGACCTGTAGGTAGCTGCTAGCTCCATATCACCAGGCAGGGGGCTGGAGCACTGCCCTTGTGTTTCCTCCTTCCACCTCCCTGTCCTGTGCTACAGCACTGCTGGGTCCACACACTGCCCTCTGCACAGCACATAGAGGGCCATCCCTGCGCCCACATCTCTGGTTCTGGTCTCCAGTGTGCAATACCCTCTTCTCCCGGCAGGTGGCAGTGACGCTCACATGCTGCAGTTACATGACCGGAGTGTGACACTGTAACCATGGGAACATGGCTCGGCGCTGCCCTTTTCAAAAATGGAGGCCGCCCTCATCGCGTCGTCTCTCAGGTGACGAGACAGCGCGTGTATCAGGTCATGTGACCCGGAAGAATGCAGGCAGCAGCTGAGCTGCGCTGAGAGCGAGTGACACCGAGGTGAGGATGGGCCGGGCGGCGGTATAGGGGGCAGCGGTGCTCACAGGGCACACACCCGCCTTATGTCGGTCGCTGGCTCATTGTGGGGTGTGCACGCCCCCTCACTGTGTGATAATGGGGATGTATGGAGGAGAAGGGCCTGTACCACAGGACACAGGGGAGGACCTACCCATGTACAAGCCCGTGCAGGCTCAGGACGTAATAGTTGCTCCTAGCAACCAATCAGATCATGTCTTTCATTTCCTAAGCCATGTTGTACACATGAGAGCAGAGATCTGATTGGCTGTTAGGGCTTCGCTGTATAATGGGTAGGGGGGGGGGGGTGTTCCTGTTTCGTTCTTCCTCCCTGTCCCACGTGTCTGTGTCGTTTGGTTTTTAATTAGGTGTTTTGTATTCAAAATATCAAACTATGTTCTGTGTGTGATTTCCATAGACTTGTATGGGAACAGGGTAACAGAGTGAGCTCTGCTGTATCCACAACTCCCAGTCATTCCATGGGAGTATAACAAGCAGCGCAGAGAACCTGGCTCTCTGGTGTTCAGGAGCTCGAAGCGGTTATTCCCGACTCCACCATGAGTCTCAGTAATGGGGATAGCCCTGTAATATCGGAGAATGTGATACACTATTGATGTGTGATGGTGGGGTCTGACCGCTGAGACCACCATCTGCATCCAGAATGAATGGGAAGATCCGGCTTAGTAAAACGCACAGTAAAATGGCGCTACTCCTATTTTTTAAAGGGGCCTTTCAAGGCTTTCAACATTTAGGATTGGTTGGTATCATATCGGTGGGGATTAGTGATGAGCGAGTATGCTTGTTACTACTCGGTACTCGCACGAGTATCGCTGTACTCGGGCTGCTCGGCGGGGACCGAGTAATCTCGCGATACTCGTGCTGTACTCGTGGTCTTCATTTCTGCATGTTGGCGCTCTTTTGAGAGCCAGCCCTCATGCAGGGATTGGCTGGCAGACCACTGCAATGCCACAGCCCTGTTAGTTGTGGAATTGCAGTGATTGGCCGGCCTGCACAGCGTGACCGAGCCTTTATACCGGCGGGCGCGCTGTGCTCTGCACACAGCCATCCAGACAGTCAGTGCAGGGAGAGTGTCGCTGCTTCAGGGAAAGGTTTGCGGCCCTTTATAGCTATTTCCGTAGCAGGGCTGCAAACAGTGTGACCAGAAGTCCTTCTCAGGACTATTCTAGTTGTATACAGGCAGGCAGGGTATAGCCAGGTCGGAGTACAGTAGCAGAGTCCTTCTCAGGACTATTGTTGCTGTATACAGGCAGGGTATAGCCAGGTTGGAATACAGGCTAGTGACCAGAAGAGTCCTTGTCAGGACTATTGTAGCAGTATACAGGCAGGCAGGCAGGCAGGGTATATAGCCATTCCTAGTGGTGACCGTATACCAGCCTTCATCATATCTGGGGCTGGTGTATACAGTCTAAAACAGTCCAGATAGTGTCAGACTTCTCAGTAATTGTCGCTCCTAAAAACCTGTTAGGTTCTTATTGCGTCCGTGCTTGCATTTAAAAACCGCACGTGTGTGCCTGTCGGTGGCAGCGTCAGGCTCCATATTGTCCCTGGATAGAGATGTGCATGAGGGCCTCAAAACATTGTTCCCATTGCAAAGGAGCGGGTCTCCTGTCGTTGTAATGCCCATTCTGAAAGAATGGGCGAAAAAATTTACCACTGGGGGTATACCTGAAACAAAGGCCTAACTCTTGTAACGGTCATCATGGTGGCGCATGAGGAGAAGGAGGAGCAGTCCAGCGATTAGCCAAAGTCCAGAAGTGTGTTACCATGGGTGAGTGGAGGTACATGGCAAAATCCCGTTACAAACTTTAAATTCCGCTGTCATTTGCTGGTGGTGTGGCGAAGTCTGGCCCAATCCAACCCTTGTTCATCTTGATTAGAGTCAGCCTGTCAGCATTTACAGTTGACAGGCAGATGCGTTTATCTGTAATGATTCCACCTGCGGCACTAAAAACACGCTCTGACAAAACGCTAGCGGCAGGGCAGGCCAGGACTTCCAAGGCGTAGAGAGCCAATTCATGCCACGTGTCCAGCTTGGATACCCATTAATTGTAAGGCACAGAGGAATGTCAGAGTACAGTTGTTTGATCTGCAAGGTACTCCTTGAGCATCTGGCCAAACTTAGGATTTCTTGTGGCACTACCCCGCACCTCAGGGGCTGTGGTATGTGAGGGGCTGAGAAAACTGTCCCACATCTTAAAGACTGTTCCCCTACCTCTGGCGGATTGGACTTGTGCCCCTCTCGGCTGTACGCCTTGGTTGTCCACTGATTCCTGACCTATGCCGCTATCGTTTTGTGAGGGGAATGCTTTGCCTACTTCCGTGACTATGGCCTTCTGGAACTGCTGCATTTTTCCTGACCTCTCCGCCTCGGGAATAAGAGACATAAAGTTCTCCTTGTAGCGTGGGTCTAACAGTGTTACCAACCAGTAATGATTGTCGGCCAAGATGTTCTTAACGCGAGGGTCACGAGACAGGCAGCTTACCATAAAGTCAGCCATGTGTGCCAGACTCTTAACAGCCATCACTTCAGTATCCTGACAAACACGATGACTGAACATGCGCTCCTCCTCGCTCCTCGCTCCTCGCTCCTCGCTCCTCGCTCCTCGCTCCTCCTCCTCGATGGTACATAGGTCGGACATCCATCTCCACTCCTCAGGTGTTATGTGTGGAGTTTGACCCATTTCCCTACGGCTTAGGTGATGCAGGTACTCAACAACTGCCCTCTTCTGCTCACATATCCTGACCAACATGTGCAGAGTTGAATTCCAACGCGTGGGGACATCACACACCAGTCTGTGAGCCGGAAGATGCAAATGGCGCTGAAAGCCAGCAAGGCCGGCTGAAGCAGTAGGTGACTTTCGAAAATGTGCAGACAGGCGGCGAACTTTTACCAGCAGATCAGACAGCTCTGGGTATGACTTTAGAAACCGCTGAACCACGAGGTTGAGCACATGGGCCACGCATGGAACATGTGTCAGCTGGCCTCGCCTCAAAGCCGCCACCAGGTTCCGGCCATTGTCACACACGACCTTTCCTGGCTTTAGGTTCAGAGGTGTGAGCCAGTGATCTGCCTGCTGTTTCAGAGCTGTCCACTCCACACCTCTTCTGCATTGTGGGGTTTGTCACCTATGCAGATTAGCTTCAGCAAAGCCTGTTGCCGCTTCGCCGAGGCAGTGCTGCAGTGCTTCTGTGTCGCCCTGGACAAGCCAGGGGCCACAGAGCACAACACTTACACACCCCACACTCCCTGCAGGCATATCATAGTCAAAACACAAAATCCTTGTTGCCTTCCCCAGGGGCTGTTGTCCACACCAGGGGGTGCAGCCAGGCGGTTGGTCTCCACCCACCAAGGAGGAGGGAAAAAACAGGCAGTGAGAGTTAAGCTAAGGAAGTTGAAGGAGGAAAGTAGTAGAGAGGAGAAAAGTGACAGCAAAGAGCCTGAAGTTGGTCCGGGTGTGTGGCCCGGACAGGACAGCAAGGTTGGCAGGATGTGGTGACCGTCTGCAGTGGAGGCCGATTGGAGTCTGCCGTAAGGACCGTGGACGGGTGGTGACCCGGCCGTACCGGACCGGTATACAAAGAGAAGCCAGCACCATTGGCAGGGGCCTTTCGGATCCCGGCAAGGCTTGGTGTCGCCGTGAATTTGCCAAATCCGTTAGTGAAGGGGACCTCAGGGTTTCCAAACAGCCAAGTCACGATAGAAGGCAACCGTCCAACCGTGAAGGGGAGACACCGCCACCGCCAAGGGCAACCGTCTCCCAGGGCCAGCGCCTGTGGGCAAAAGGGGCTCCTCCGGCCCATATCCAGGTCGGGGAGCGGGTTACCGGTGGGAAACCATCACTACCAACACTGAACTTAGGTGCAGGGAGAGACAGTCATCACTAACCTGCAGGGAGGAACAACCGCAGCCGTCCGAGGGACCCGTCCATCCAGCCACTTGTTTTACCGTGAACTGTGTCATCATCATTGGGCTGAGTGAGTACCTCCGTGCCGTGCGGCACAGCGCTGCCCCTGCGACCTTGCACCTCATCAGGCCCCGCAACCCGCCTGTCATCCATCTCTACCCCATCACCGGGCCCTGGGACAACCAACCCCCCTACCCACGGCGTGGAGAAATAACAACAAAGCTGCTCCTTGTCACAGGCTCCCGGGATCCCCGTCCAGAGCAGCGGTGGTGTCCACACAATCACCACAACCGTGGATGGCGTCACGGACAATATCCCCAAAACCCAAACGACCCCTTTTCACTCACGGGCGATGAGCGCCGCTCGAGTCCCCGGGATCCGGCCATCGCTCGAGCCACCGAGCAGCAGCAGCCGTAGAGCAGCGGCAGCCGGACCCGAGCAGTGGGAGAGCGCAGCGTCCCCTCCTCCGCCCGCAACACTTCCAGCTTGGGACTGGTGTGTAGGGTAAAGTGGATGAGGATGCGCAGGAGGAGGAGGAGGCTGAGGAGCATGACATTCCGGAGCTGTAGAGTGTGGGTGAAACCCTGACTGAGGTAGGGCCTGCAAAACTTGGTGTGTGAAGGACGTGTTCCGTCCCTCGCTCAGACTGGGTCCCAGCTTCCACAATATTAACCCAGTGTGACGTCAACGAGATGTAGCGGCCTTGCCCACATGCACTTGTCCACGTGTCTGTGGTTAGGTGGACTTTGGCTGAAACAGCGTTGTTCAGGGCACGTGTGATGTTTTGTGACACGTGGTTAGCAATGCGGGGACGGCACACCAGGAGAAATAGTGGCGGCTGGGGACCGAGTAACGTGGGACAGCTGCCACCATCAGGTCGCGGAATGCTTCTGTCTCAACCAGCCTAAAAGGCAACATTTCCAGCGCAAGCAGTCGCGAAATGTTAGCATTTAGAAGTGTGGCATGTGGGTCGTTGGCAGTGTATTTGCGCCTGCGTTCAAAGGCTTGCTGAATGGATAACTGAACGCTGCGCTGGGACAAGGACGTGCTTGATGATGGTGTTATTTCTGCGTGGGCAACTGCAGGTGCAGGGCCGGAGGAGGCTTGTTCTCGGGCAGCATGGACAGGGGATTGGCTCGCATGCACAACAAGCGAAGACGAAGCAGTGACATCAGCAAGCACTGCTCCTCGACTCTGTTGTACATCCCACAAAGTCGGGTGCTTGGCTGACATGTGCCTGATCATGCTGGTGGTGGTCAGGCTGCTAGTTTTGGTACCCCTGCTGATGCTGGCACGGCAGGTGTTGCAAATGGCCTTTTTAGAATCATCTGGAGCCAACTTAAAAAACTGCCAGACTCGGGAAGACCTAACATTTGTACAGGCACCTTGTGTCGTGTTGTTCCGGGGAACAGTTGCCTGACGTCTGCCTGGGGCCACCACCCTGCTTCTTACTGCCTGTTGGGATGCTACGCCTCCCTCCCCCTGTGCACTGCTGTCCTCGCTCTGCATATCCTCCTGCCAGGTTGGGTCAGTTACTGGATCATCCACCATGTCGTCTTCCTCTTCCGCACCCTGCTCCTCCTCCTGACTTCCTGACAATTGTGTCTCATCATCGTCCACCCCTTGTTGAGACACGTTGCCAACTTCGTGAGAACGTGGCTGCTCAAATATTTGGGCATCTGTACATACAATCTCGTCATGGCCCACTTCAACAGGAGCTGGCGAGAGGCCAGAATGTGGGAATGGAAACGTGAACGAACAGCTCTTCCGAGTGTCCAAGTGTGGGATCAGTAATGTCCGTGGACGTGTACTCGGCCTGGTGGTAGGAAGGAGGATCAGGTTCTGAAATGTGCGGTGCAGTATCACGGCTACTGACACTTGACCGTGTGGAAGACAGAGTGTTTGTGGTGGTGCCAATCTGACTGGAAGCATTATCCGCTATCCAACTAACAACCTGTTGACACTGGTCTTGGTTCAAGAGCGGTGTACTGCTGCGGTCCCCAAGAATTTGGGACAGGACGTGCGAGCGACTAGATGTGGCGCTCTGTTGTGGCGAAATTAGAGCTTGCCCACGACCTCGGCCTCTGCCTGCACCACCATCACGTCCACTTCCTTGTTCCTTGCCAACGCCCTTGCGCATTTTGCAATGCTGTGCTGACGTGTATTCACTAGACTTGTGCGTTATATCCAAGTTTTTGCAAAACGCACACAAGTGCAGCGGAAAGCTGCCACCAACAGGCACACACGTGCGGTTTTTAAATGCAAGCACGGAGGCACTAAGAACCTAACAGGTCTCTATCCAGGGACAACGTGGAGCCTCTCAATTTTTGGCTGCCCTGCCAAAGGGCTATACTATAATACACCCACTTCCTTACAATGGGCACTTCAGGTTTACAGGCCCTCATGCACGTCTGTATGCAGGGGCATTGGGGAACCTCACAATTTTGGACTGCCCTGGCAAAGGAAAATACTACAAAGACTCACTTCCTCAAAATGGGCACATTAGACTCAAGAGGCCTTCATGTACGTCTCTTCTCAGGGACATCGGAGTGCCACACAATGTTTTCACGTAAAATCTTTCATGTATTAATCTCAAAAAGTAACATACACCAGCTCTATCTCACTATTGCGTATGTGCCCTTAACATTTCTGCCATGAAAAATCATTTTGGGGTCATTTTGGAAGTTTTTCTGGTGAGTCCGTAAAAATGGCGTGAAACGCGGACAAAATTGTTCACAGCTGTGACTTTTGAGTGATAAATGCTTCAAGGGGTCTTCCCCATGCTGTTGCCATGTCATTTGAGCACTCTTCTGAGACTTTTGTGCCATTTTTAGGGTTTTTTTTCATGCTGCCGGGGGGTCATTTCACAAAAATACTCGGGTCTCCCATAGGATAACATTGGGCTCGTTGCTCGGGCCGAGTACACGAGTATCTTGGGAGGCTCGGCCCGAGCTTCGAGCACCCGAGCTTTTTAGTACTCGCTCATCACTAGTGGGGATCCATCCAACACCCCCAATGTCGGCCATTATTGGAGCAGAACAGCGCCACACACGGTGTATTGGCGATGAAAGAGTTGTGGATATAAAAGCACAATAGGGTCTTACCCCAATATATGTGGGGTGTGAATAAAGTGGTATTACCAAATGGAGTTGTGAAAGTCACAACTCCTATATACGCATGAAACTCCAGGTCACGGCAGCAGTCCCCAAAGTGGCTGATAACAGAGAGTGGTAGAGATGGGTTTTCACGCCGCGCCAATGACCAATGATGAAAGTTGGTAGGATTAATGTTACTTTTATTTCATGCTCAGGTCAACGCGTTTCAGGAGTGTCTGCTCCCTTCCTCAGGACAGACAAGCAAAAGAACATCAAATCAATCAACCCAGCTCTACCACTCTCTTATCATACACTGTGTATAGGCTGTTCTCCAGTACTGCAGCTCAGTGCCTCCTATTACAGTGTATGGAGCTGGGCTGTTGGGGCTGCAAACAGCAGATATTATAGACCTGTCCTGTTCTCAGCAAAGTTCATCAGTAGAGAAGGTGCAGGACCTGATCCATGTCAGTAATCTGCGGGTGCCGGATGGTAGCCCAGATGGCCACTTATCTGACGCCATCTTTTTATTAGGTTAGCTAATACAAGAGGAGCCAGGGATGTGTCCAGGTAGGAGGCGTCTGACAGGCTACCAGCTGCAGATTACTTATTGGTTTGCACCAAGTTTACTCGTCAATAACAAGAGTGTGGGAACCCTTGATGTTGGGTTATGAGCTTATGTATTTTGGCCAAAATATGGACCAATACCTCACTTTATTAAATATAATTTTTTTGTTGCACAATTTTCTGCAGGATGCATCCGGGCCCTGTGGGATGTCTGCCCTGTAAGCTGCACTTATATAATGTTTGGCAGCGCATCTGATCTAATAGTATTGATGTCATCAATAGGCTGTAAGCCAGACACTGTGCATCACACGCACCTGTGTGACTGGTGCCCTATGCAGACTTCATTAGTGTTCATGTTTAATACCAGCAACCACCCCCTCCATGATATTCTAAGCTGTGAGTGGTTGTCTCATCAGTATTCTGCACCTACCCTTAGGCTACTTTCAGACATCAGTTTTTTCCCATCAGGTACAATCCGGAAAAAAACGGGTAAAATGGATCCGGTACCGCATCCGTTTTATTCCCATAGATTTGCATTGTTACCGGATTGTACCTGATGGCTTTGCGTTGCATCCGTTTTTTTCCGGATGCGGCAAAATGTATCAAAGCGGCGGCCGGAGGCAACGTGTCTTGCAACGTTTTTTTGTCCGGCAAAAAAAAAAAACGCATCGCGCCGCATCCGGCTGTTGCGGCGCATTTTCAATGCATGCCTATGGACGCCGGATGCGGCGCGATGCGGAAAAAAACGAATCCGGCCGCCGCTTGCGGTTTCTTCCACTGCGCATGCTCAGTAGCGTGCCGCAACCGGAAAAAAACGGACCGGCCGCATGTAAAAACTTATGCAAAGGATGCGGTGTTTTCGCCGCATCCGTTGCATAGGTTTCACAGCCGGATTGAGCCGCAGTGCTCAAACCGGATGTGTGAAAGTAGCCTTATAGGGATGGGCTGCATCCTAAGAGTGCATTTGCTACTTGACCCTTCTTGGCTATTGGCTTTCTCTGTTAAAGGGAATCTGTCAGATCAAAAAAGCGTTCTGACCTACAAGCAGCGGCCTGTGTGAGCTATTAACCCCTTCCTACCCATCCCTATGTTGTGTTGTGTAATATGACAGTAATAAAATAAGTTTTTTATTACTTTCATATGTCCTATGTATATGAGCAGGTATGTAGCCCCATGGGCATCACATCGCCCTGTGGGCATCTACATGCTTTCCATGGTATCACGCCCCTGTGGGTGTGATACCATGGATGAGTGACGTCCCGTCTGCAGCTTCATGTTTACCGTTCTTGCCGCCTTCTCATCCTGGCGCTTGCTTCTTTGCTTCTGAAGCACACTGCGTATGACCGGAACCGCAGGCGTCTTCTGAGCATGCTCAGTGCGCGTCAGAAGCCGACACGCAAAGACCAGGATGAGGCGGCGAGAATGGTAAGCGCGTACGCGAGATTCTGAAGTGGCGATGGTCATGTTGCTGATGTAAATCCATGGTATCACGCCCACAGGGACGTGATACCATGGAAAGCATGTAGACACCCACAGGGCGAAGTGACGCCCACGGGTCTAGAGACCCTGCCATTTACTTAGGGAAAATATAAGTAATAATATGTATTTTATTACTTTCATATTACACAATATAGCAACACAGGGATGGGTAGGAAGGGGTTAATAGCTCACACAGGCTGCTGCTTGTAGGTCAGAACGCTTTTTTGACCTGACAGGTGCCCTTTAAGCTAAGCTTGGGGAGCCTGGAAAACCCCTTTAACATTGTTGAGAACCAAAACATAAGGGTGTAGAGCTGGAGGGGGGCTACTATGGCTGCCAAAAATAAATGGCACTATGATACACCATCCATGCAGCCACTCCTTTCTCTGGGTCATAAAGTGATGCCATATCACAGTGGTGACATAGCCATCAATGGTGGACTGCTGAGAAAAATAAACCTGCTTTATATTTTTATATTTAGAAACTGCGCCACACTTGTCCACAGGTCGTGTGAGGTACTGCAGCTTATTTCACAAAAGTTCCACACACAATCTGAAGACATGAATGGGGCTGTGTTTGGAAGAAAGAAGCCACGATATTTTAATATTGGGAAACCCTATTAAGAAAGCGCAATTAAGCTTTAATGCAGATGCCACTTGGCATTCCCATATTGTGTAAGGCTGTAATACTGGCTCCAGCCGCAGACCCCACCTCGCGGTGCTGTAGAGAGGGGTGGGTCACTCACCATAGACTGGAGATACTGCAATAATAACCACTAGTGATGAGTGAGCACTTCCATGCTCGAGTCTCGTAACTAGGGATGAGTGAGCACTTCCATGCTCGAGTCTCGTAACTAGGGATGAGTGAGCACTTCCATGCTCGAGTCTCGTAACTAGGGATGAGTGAGCACTTCCATGCTCGAGTCTCGTAACTAGGGATGAGTGAGCACTTCCATGCTCGAGTCTCGTAACTAGGGATGAGTGAGCACTTCCATGCTCGAGTCTCGTAACTAGGGATGAGTGAGCACTTCCATGCTCGAGTCTCGTAACTAGGGATGAGTGAGCACTTCCATGCTCGAGTCTCGTAACTAGGGATGATTGAGCACTTCCATACTCGAGTCTCGTAACAAGGGATGAGTGAGCACTTCCATGCTCGAGTCTTGTAACGAGCAGTCGGGTGAGTATAATGGAAGATCCTCTGGAGAAATGCTCGCGTTCCCCATTGACTTCCATTATACTCAGTACACGAGCGTCCGACTGCGGGTTATGAGACCCGAGCATGGCGGTGCCCGCTCATCACTAGTGACTATATCTGTGACCTGCCCATATAATCCTATAATTGTAGAACATCTCCTCCCCAGTGTTTCCCGCAGTTTTATGGCTGGTGACATTATACATGATAATACACACTCGCTCTTTGTCCTGAATTGATTGGCTTCTTATAACCGCTTACTTTGTGGATCATGTGAAATGTGCATCACGAGGTCTATGGCGGATGAGCCTCGCTGGTGTGACCGGCATCGGTGCGGCTATGAGATCTGCAGCATTTACTACTTGTTCCAGATCGGATTATGTATCTGTGGGATGTATTAGACCGGAGGGGGGGGGGGGGGCTACGTGTGGTGCACGGGTCATTATACACAAGTGCCCGGAACCGGTGCGGGCGGCTCGGGGAAGCCAAATCTCTATTCTAATTCATCACCGGGGCAGACACTGGAAAAGATAACACCATAGAGATGGCTTCTCTAACGTCCGCCGCCTATAATGCGGTGTAAGACCATGCACTATATGTGGGTGAGGGGCATGGGTATAGAGTAAACTCAGGCATCTGGCTATTCGTTAGCAGACCACCAGTATTGAGCTATTAGAAGCGGGGGAGCGGAGGTACCCGGATCTGAGGTCCCCTCTTTCCATCATAGTAGTGAGGACTCTGCCTCCAAGACCCCATCGGTTTATGCAGATGATCTTATTATTCGGTATCCTCGCTCAGCAGACTCTTCTGTTAGTGCCCCCCGCTCCCCTACTTTATTGATGCGGTGTTTTTCTTGCAGGTGTTTCTGGCGCGCAGCACCATGCCGGAGCACAATGATCGCAGCCTGCCCCCGGAGGAGAGGATACGAGCCCTGGTGACGCAGGGGACGTCTGTGGAAGTGAACGATGACATACCGCCTAAGCGCTATTACCGCTCGGGGGTGGAGTTGATTCGTATGGCGAATGTGTATGCAGGAGAAGGCAATGCAGAGAATGCCTTCATTTTATATAACAAATATATTACGTAAGTATAAAGTCCCCAATGTTACAAGATTACATATCCCAGGTCTGCAGCCTCTCCAGATAGCTTCACTCCTGCGCAAGAACAGAGGCGAGGCAGACGGGGGCCGATAGGCAAGATTTGGTGACGCAGACGTCTTTGTGGTCGTTTCCATATATATTTATTGCCTATTACTAACACGATTTATTGTCGGATTCATTCTTGTACTGTGTTTTGGGAAGATCACCTTTTGGGCACAGCTGGATACCCGGACGTCAGCGATGGAAAGCAAATGGAAGAAGAGTTGTAGAGATGGCGTGAAGAAAATAAGTGACTGCCCCGCCATCGCTTCAATGCATCTTCCATTTGCTTGGTAAAGCTGACACTTTTTTCGGGCATCCAGCTGTGTCCTCAAGGTGTTTCTCCCAAAACATAGTATTACTGGCTTTACTTTTGCATCTTCAGCCCTTCTGAGCTCTGACGAGGGATCCTGCCCTCTGTAGTCATAATACTAAATTAGGAGATTTTCACAGGCACGTTTATAAAGGAATCGCCCAGCAGCGGTTCATCTCATAAAAAAAACGAGTGACTTGATGGATCACATTATCTCATTAATGATACTTGAGGCATATGTATATATGAGATGTGTGTATATATGTGTGTGTGTGTGTGTGTGTATATATATATATATATATATATATATATATATATATATATATATTACACATATATATTACACATATATATTACACATATATATTACACATATATATTACACATATATATTACACATATATATTACACATATATATTACACACACCGTATTTTTCATTTTATAAGACTCACTGGATTATAAGATGCACCCCAAATGTAGAGATAAATAAATAAAAAAAGAGGTCCATCTTTTATACTTCGGTGTTGTCTTACCGGAGGGGAGTTGGCAGCGGTGGTGGTGTAGAGTCACAGGAGGCATGGACGGTGCTGTTGTGGTTTGTGCTGGCTGCGGTGGCTGTGTAGAGCAGACCTGGGCGGCAGGTGTCCCAGATACTCTGTTGGCAGTCCTGGCTTCAAAGAAATGGCACTCAGAGCGGCACGTGCGCAGATGGCGCTCTCAGCCGAGAGCAACATCTGTGCACGCGCTGACTCCGGGCGCCTACATTTGAACCCAGAGAATCTGGGACTCCCGCCTGAGCTGAACACTTATATTTTTACATCTGGGACACATGCCTGAGCTGAACACTTATATTTTTACATCTGGGACACACGCCTGAGCTGAACACTTGAGCTGAACACTTATATTTTTACATCTGGGACTCCCGCCTGAGCTGAACACTTATATTTTTACATCTGGGACACATGCCTGAGCTGAACACTTACATTTTTACATCTGGGACACACACCTGCTCTATGCAGCCACCGCAGCCCCCTGGCCGCCTGCCTGCACAGAGAGCCGCCCGCGCCAATTCTCCACTTCCCGGTAAGCTATATTCGGATTTTAAGACGCACCCCTCATTTTCCTCCCAAATTTTTGGGATGAAAAGTGCGTCTTATTATCCGAAAAATATGGCACATTGGCAAGCAAAAGGATAACAATGTTTTGAACTTTTGACTTTCAGGCTCCATATCTCACCATCCACTGCAGCTTTGAGCTTCATTTTATAGACCATCATCTTGGCTATCTCATACATAAATGTGACTTGTATCTATTAAGCATATGATTAGTTCTGCAGATTCTTGTCATGTCACTGCTTTGTAGATAGGGCAAGGTCATACTCCGGGCTACATAAGTCCGTTTGTGGAACTAATAAATATTTGTGAAAAAAAAAAAAAAATAATTTCAAAAACAAAATATTTTATCAAAAACATCCCTCAAATTCCAGTGTTCCCAATGAAAAATTGTTTCAATCTGGGGAAAAAATGCTTCAATAAAAAAAGTTTTTTTATTTTAGATTTCCAAAATGTACATCCAAAAAACCCACGGCTTGATGTGAAAAAAAAATGAGCCCATTTAGTGATCTGTGATAGTTAGGGCTCTTACAATATGACCACACCCCCCCAAAAAAAACCCCCCAAAACAACTATTTGGTAATGTGTTGTTTTCCCAATGCAAAAATGGTAAAATGTCGAAGAAAAAAAAAATATATACGATTACGGTGAAAACCAATTTGTCAGCCCATTCTTTAAAATAATGATTATTTATCCCACATTGAAAAACAAGCGCTGCATTTGTTCATCCAGCCTCACAAAAATGATATGGGTTATAACAAGTGAAGAGTACAGTGTGCCAAAAAAAAAATCCAGGAAAACAGCGTATCCGGTACAAAATAAGCTACTGAACGCCCCCCCCCCACCCGCCCCAAAAAGTAATAGGTCTCCGAGCAAAGTTAACTCCAGCAAAATGGTTTTTTTTTGTTTTGTTTTGTTTTTATAGTGTGGTAAAACACTGGATCAGCTGGTAAAAAATCTTTTTTTCCTCCTCAATGTCCTGAAGGGGCTCAGACCAGGCTCCTCTGGATTTATTAGATGCAATTCTTGATGATGATTTTCCATAATGTTATTGGTGCCCCATTAAAAAAAAAAAAATTACCGTATATAAGGCCTCTGCCACACTTACGTGACAAAACGTAACGTTTTTGTCACGTACGTGTTAAAGGGGTGGTTTGGTCCCCGTGTGCCGTGTTTATGACACGTACGTGTTCTCCGTGTGTTATACGTAAGAACACACGGAGAACGGAAAGCCCCGCCATACCTGATTCTTCCGGTGCTGTCTGTAGTGCTGAATGATAGTTTCCGGCACAGGCCACGCCCCACTGACGCTGCTTCCGGCCCCCAGTGAAGAAGATGCGTTGTTCAAATTCACTGGGGTACGGATGCAGGGGACAACTGCGGCAGAGACTGCAGGGCTGGTGGAGGTGAGTGTATGTTTTTTTTTATTTTTTAACCTGACACGTGTGTTTCTCCAGCGCATGTCACACGGAACCGCATCCACACTACATCCGTGTGGTACGTGTGCGAGCCGTGTGACACCTGTGCTGCCGGAGCAACACTGACATGTCAGCGTATGGAACTCACGGAGACACGTAAACACGGAACGGACACACTTTCCATTCCTAAATACTTACGTGTTTCCTAACCATTGTGATTACCTAGGTCCCCATGTGTACGTGTAAAAAATGGCAAACACGTACCGGAGGCACGGATGTGTGACTGAGGCCTAAAAGATAGAAATGGACTCTTCTCCTGTGTCAATATCTATTCCACGTCTTTGCTTTTTCATAGGCTTTTCATTGAAAAACTTCCTAAACATCGAGATTACAAAACCGCCAGTGCTCCGGAGAAGAAGGAGACGCTGAAGGTAAGACCTATGGATTGCACACGTCTTAAAGAAGCCTGGTCTGAGGTCTTGTATTGAAGGATCTCCATTTTATTTATTGTAGAAACTGAAGGAAGAGGCCTTTCCAAAAGCGGAAGTGTTGAAGAAAGAGCTGCACAAGCGATACAGTAAAGAGTTTGCGGAGTTCCTGGACAGGAGGGTAAGTTAGTGCTGAAGAAGATGCGTATCAGGCACACTGTTATGATTCACCCCTGACAGCGATTGCCTCTGTTCTTGCAGCGATGCGAGGAAGAAGAGTGCGCCCGCCGCCTGGCCGTGCTGCAGCAGCTCGACGCAGAGAAGCAGCGCGTGGCTCGCATGAAGCAGCAGCAAGAGCAGCAGGAACAGTTCCAGGTCTTTGAAGATATGATCCGGAGGAAAGAACTGGAGAACGAGAGGCTACGGATCCTCCACCAGTTCTCTACCGACAAATCCAACGCACAGTTATCTGACGGACCGCTCATCCCGGGGGTCAACGAGCCGCCTATTGTTCCACCGCTACAAGCCAATGACACCGTCCTCCCCCGACCGCCTGTGGTTGACAGGACTCTGAAGCCGACATCGATCGGTCCTAATGAAGGCTGTAAGTAGACCATGCTGAGGTTAGCAATCACTTGGGTGCAAGGCTTTGTTTTATATAATGTGTAAGGAATGTACAGTGCCCTAGGCCGCGCTCACATCAGCGTTTTTTTGCCGGAAAGCCGGATCCGGCACAAGTGCGTTACAGCTCCATTCATTTCCTATGGAATCGCGGCAAGATGCGGTCATCTTGCCGCGATTCCATAGGAAATGAATGGAGCTGTAACGCATTTGTGCTGGATCCGGCTTTCCGGCAAAATACCGCTGATGTAAGCGCGGCCTTACAAAAGTATCATACTCATGAACTTTTTCCGTTGTTGTGGTGTTTTTTTTTTTTTTTTTTTACTTTACACCCACAATCTTGTAAATGTAAAGTGAAGTGATACATGGTTTTTTAAGTATTTTAAAAATATAAATCTGTATTCAGCCCCCTGAGTCAAGACTTTGTAGGACCACCTTTCGCTGCAATTACTCCTTCCAGTCTTTTGGGGTCTGTTTTTACCAGCTTTGTACATTTAGAGGCTGACATTTTTGCCCATTTTTCTTTGAAAAATATCTCTAGTTTAGTGAGATTCGATGGAGGTGTCTGTGATCGGCAATTTTCAAGTCTTGTCTCATTGAAATTTAGGTCTCGACTGTGACCAGGACATTTTATACATTTATATTCTTTAATCTAAACCATTCATTATAGCTCTGGCAGGATGTTTTGTGTTGTTGTCCTGCTAGAAGGTGAAACTACACCCCAGACTCAAGTCTTTTGGAGCCCCTAACCGTTTTTCCTCCATGATTGCCCTATATTTACTTCATCCATCTTCCCATTAACTCTGACCAGCTTCCCTGCCCCTGCTGAAGAAAAGCATCCCCACAGCATGAGGCTGCCACCACCATGTGTGACAGTGGGGATGGTGTTTTCAGAGTGATGTGCAGTTATAGTTTTCCACCACATGTAGTGTTAACCTAAAAAGTTCACACCTAGCATTTGTGTTTAACCTAAAGTTCTACTTTGGTGTCATCTGACCAGAGTACATGCTCGCTGTGTCTTCTACATAGTTTTTTGCAAACTGCATACAGGACTTTTTATGCCTTTCTTTCAGAAATTACTGTCTTCTTGCAACTCTTCCATAAAGGCCAGGTTTGTGGAGTATATGACTAAAGGACGCTTTACACGCAGCGACATCGCTAAAGTGGCCTCGTTAGTGACATCGTTGCATGTGAAATGTACGAGCGACCGCTAACGAGCAAAAATACTCAGCTTATCATTGCTCGTTGACACTGTGCTCCATTCCCAAATATCGTTGCTGTTGCAGGTACGATGTTGTTCGTCGTTCCTGCGTCAGCACACATCGTTATGTGTGACACCGCAGGAACGAGGAACCTCACCTTACCTGCGGCCGCCCGCAATGAGGAAGGGAGGAAGGAAGTGGGCGGGATGTTCGTTCCGCCCCTCCGCTTCGATTGGGCGGCCGCTTAGTGACGTCGCTGTGACGCCGAACGAACTGCCCCCTTAGAAAGGAGATGGTTCACCAGTCACAGCGACGTCGCTAGGCAGGTAAGTAGTGTGATGGGTTTGAGCGATGTTGTGCGCCACGGGCAGCGATTTGTCCGTGACGCACAACCGACGGGGGCGGGTATGCACACTTGCGAGATCGCAGCGTGTAAAGTGGCGTTAAGGGTACGGTTTCCACTTGCGCATAGTTTCTGATGTGAGAGCATCGGAAGTGATATCCTAATGACCCTCTTCTGCGTGCGTTAGCCGAGGGAAATGCGACTGTGACGCTATATTGCTATCGTATCACAGCTGCGGAGAAAAGGGAGGGAGCATTGTCTCCCCATCTCCTCCCTGGCCTGTCTCTGCGCATATCGCATTGCACTTGAATTACATGCGAGTGCAGTCCGATGTTTCACACACCCCCATAGACTTGTATGGGAGTACGTGAGCCGAGACTCGCTGCCAAACGCAGCATGCTGTGATTTCATTCCGCATTTCGCGAGAAATCAATCCCAGATGGACACTGCCCCATAGTTTTTACACTAGAGTGAAAGCAATCCAATGTTTTATTGGATTGCACTTTTCTGTGCAAAACACAAGTGGAACCAAAGCCTAATAGTTGCCCTCTGGACAGATTCTCTTTCCTGAGCTGTGACCTCTGTAGCTCCTACAGAGGGACCATTGACATCTCAGCTGCTTCTCTAATTTATACTATCCTTGGGATATCAGTTTAGGTGGCCGGCATGTCTTGGTTGATAGAACAGTGCTCTGTGAGATGTTCAGAGCTTGGGCTATTTTTGTAACCTATCCCTGCTTTGCTCTTTTCCAAAACTTTATCCCTTACCTGTCTTGTGTGATTTTTTTTTTTTTGTTTTTTTTTGTTTTTCATGATACCGTTTGACCCTTAAACAAAAGTTTGTTTGTTCTCAAACAAACCTCTGAGGCCTTCACAGATCAGCTGTAGTTTTACTGAGAATACGTTACATACAGGGGGACTCAATTTTCTAATTGGGTGCTTTCTGGAGGCAATTATTCACTCAGGATTTTATTTAGGAGGTATCAGACTTCAGGGGGTTGAATACAAATGCACATCACAATTTTCAGATTTATATTTCTAATAGATTTAGAAACCCTTGTATTATTTCACTTACCACTTTTTGTTGGTATAACACACAAAATCCCAATAAAATAAACTTAATTTTGTGGGAGTAACGTGGAAAATTGAACTGGGTATAACTATAAATACCTTTGCAAGGCTCTGTGTTTTATAATATATATATTATATATATATATTTCTTTGTCGCTCCATTGGGAGACCCAGACAATTGGGGTGTATAGCTTCTGCCTCCGGAGGCCACACAAAGTATTACACTTTAAAAAGTGTAACCCCTCCCCTCTGCCTATACACCCTCCCGTGCATCACGGGCCCATCAGTTTTTTGCTTTGTGTTGAAGGAGGCACACATTCACGCAAGCTCCACATTTTAGTCAGCAGCAGCTGCTGACTTTATCGGATGGAAGAAAAGAGGGCCCCTAACAGGGCTCCCGGCATGCTCCCTTCTCACCCCACTATTGTCGGCGGTGCTGTTAAGGTTGAGGTACCCATTGCGGGTACAAAGGCTGGAGCCACATGCCGTTATCCTTCCCCATCTTAGAGGCTCTGGGAGAAGTGGGATCCTAACCGGTCACCATGCACTGGGACCGGGCTCCCTCCGCAGCCCCTGGGGGAATCTGACGGACAGGAGACCGGGTATCATCAGGGACAGGCCCTGCTTCTCAGAGGTACTCTGTGTCCCCTTGGGGACGGCGCATAGAGCGCCTGTGTAACAGACGCTGCAGCGGCTGCTGTGTGTTTTGTGTCGCCGGGACTACCCCGCCGACCGCGCCTGTTTGCCGGCCGCGTTACTAACTTTAGTCCCCGGCTTCTGCGGCCTAGTACCACATACTCCTGCCCCCGGGCCTGCCAGTCAGGGGTAAGGGCGGGACGCTAGACTGGACGTCAGCGGTGAGGGCTGTAGCATACTTAGGTATCCTCCTCCCCCCTCACTGAGCACTGTGGGGCACCAGATTCCCGCACTTTATGAGGCACGCCCACGGCTCCCTCCTCCTCTGAGAACGCTGGCAGCCATTGTTATCATCACTTCTGCCGGTGGAGAACTTCAGACCGAGCTCCACAGCTCTGGGAGGCCCAGGCAGGGAATCTGGTGGACACACAACCTCTGTGGGCGGTCGGTAAGCAGCACCGGTTACCAGGTGCTGGCCCCCCTGGGTGCCGAAGTGTGTATATATATATATATATATCCGTCCGCAAAAAGCAAGGGTGCCAAGGCACAGGCTTATTTTGCAACCTGTACCTCTTGTGCGGCTATGTTACCTGCAGGTTCCACCTACCCTCATTGTGTGCAATGCTCGGCCCCTGTGACACTCACTCAGCCGGAGCCTCAGGCACTGGTGGGACCCTCGGCCCAGGTAGAACCACCGGCTTCCACTGTCCAGGTGGCAGGGACAGAGTTTGCAGTGTTAGCTGAGAAACTTTCTGAGTCACTTTCACAATCCATGGCTCAGTCTATGGACAGATGGTCTGCTAAGATACTAGAAGCTTTGCAGTCCAGACCGGTAACACAGGCCCCGGGCACTGTTGAATCATTGCTCTCAGACCCCCCTCGGTCGGCGCAGCAAAGTGCTCCTGGGGCGACTCATAGGTCCCACGGTGAGGACTCCGACACGGACCGCAGCCCCAGACCGGCTAAGCGGGCTCGCTGGGAACTTCCCTCGACTTCATCACACTGCTCAGGGTCTCAGCATGAGGACTCTCTGGAGGATGAAGCGGAGGTGGCAGATCAGGGCTCTGATCCTGACGCCGCTCTCAACCTTGATACACCTGAAGGGGACGCCATAGTAAATGACCTTATAGCGTCCATCAACCAGGTGCTAGAACTTTCTCCTCCAACTCCACCGATAGAGGAGTCAGCTTCACAGCAGGAGAAACACCAATTTAGGTTTCCCAAACGTACACGGAGTGCGTTTTTCGATCACTCCAACTTCAGAGATGCGGTCCAGAAGCACCGAGCATTTCCGGACAAGCGCTTTACTAAGCGCCTTAATGACACACGTTACCCCTTCCCCCTCTGACGTAGTTAAGGGTTGGGCTCAGTGTCCCAAGGTGGATCCTCCAGTCTCTAGACTGGCGGCTAGATCCATAGTAGCAGTGGCAGATGGTTCATCGCTCAAGGATGCCACTGACAGGCAAATAGAGCTCCTGATGAAATCCATCTATGAAGCCATAGGCGCGTCTTTTCCTCCGGCATTCGCAGCCGTATGGGCACTCCAAGCTATCTCAGCTTGTCTGTCTGAGATTAATGCAGTCACACATGCCTCTACTCCGCAGGTTGTGTCTTTAACCTCTCAGGCGTCGGCTTTTTCGTCCTACGCCATGAACGCCGTCCTGGACTCTGCGAGCCGTACAGCGGTAGCATCCGCCAATTCAGTGGCAGTCCGCAGGGCCATGTGGCTACGCGAGTGAAAGGCAGATTCTGCTTCCAAGAAGTTCTTAACCGGTTTGCCATTTTCTGGCGACCGTCTGTTTGGCGAGCAATTGGATGAAATTATTAAACAATCCAAGGGAAAGGACTCGTCCTTACCCCAGTCCAAACCAAACAGACCTCAGCAACGAAAGATACAACCGAGGTTTCGGTCCTTTCGGCCCTCAGCCAGGTCCCAATTCTCCACGTCCAACAGGCCACAGAAGGGCCAGAGGAACTCTGATTCATGGCGGTCTAAGTCACGTCCTAAAAAGACCGCCGGAGGAACCGCCCCCAAGGCGGCCTCCTCATGACTTTCGGCCTCCCCAAACCGCATCCTCGGTCGGCGGCAGGCTCTCCCGCTTTTGCGACGCCTGGTTGCCACATGTCCAAGACCGATGGGTGAGAGAAATTCTGTCTCACGGTTACAGGATAGAGCTCAGCTCTCGTCCTCCGACTCGTTTCTTCAGAACATCTTCGCCCCCCCGAGCGAGCCGATGCACTTTTTCAGGTGGTGGACACTCTGAAGGCAGAAGGAGTGGTGATCCCCGTTCCCCTTCAAGAATGTGGTCGCGGTTTTTACTCCAACTTGTTTGTGGTGCCAAAAAAGGACGGATCATTCCGTCCCGTTCTGGACCTCAAACTGCTCAACAGACACGTGAAAACCAGACGGTTCCGGATGGAATCTCTCCGCTCCGTCATTGCCTCGATGTCCCAAGGAGACTTCCTAGCATCAATCGATGCCTTTCGGCCTGGCGACAGCCCCACGGGTCTTCACCAAGGTCATGGCAACAGTGGTGGCGGTCCTACACTCTCAGGGGCACTCGGTGATCCCTTACTTAGACGATCTTCTAGTCAAGGCACCCTCCCGGGTGGCATGCCAACACAGCCTGAACACTGCTCTGGAGACTCTCCAGAGGTTCGGGTGGATCATCAATTTCCCAAAGTCAAAATTGATACCGACCCAATCGCTAACTTACCTCGGGATGGAGTTTCATACTCTCTCAGCGATAGTGAAGCTTCCGCTGGACAAACAGCGTTCACTACAGACAGGGGTGCAATCTCTCCTTCGAGCCCAGTCACACCCCTTGAGGCGCCTCATGCACTTCCTAGGGAAGATGGTGGCAGCAATGGAGGCAGTTCCATTTGCGCAGTTTCATCTGCGTCCACTCCAATGGGACATTCTACGCAAATGGGACAGGAGGTCGACGTCCCTCGACAGGAACGTCTCCCTTTCTCGGGCAGCCAAATCCTCTCTTCAGTGGTGGCTTCTTCCCACTTCTTTGTCGAAGGGAAAATCCTTCCTGCCCCCATCCTGGGCTGTGGTCACGACGGACGCGAGTCTGTCAGGGTGGGGAGCGGTCTTCCTCCACCACAGGGCTCAGGGAACCTGGACTCCGACAGAGTCCTCCCTTCAGATCAATGTTCTGGAGATAAGGGCAGTGTATATAGCCCTAAAGGCGTTCCAGCTGTGGCTGGAGGGCAGGCAGATCCGAATTCAGTCGGACAACGCCACGGCGGTGGCGTACATCAACCACCAAGGCGGCACACGCAGTCGTCAAGCCTTCCAAGAAGTTCGGCGGATTCTGCTGTGGGCGGAAGCCACAGCCTCCACCATCTCCGCAGTTCACATCCCGGGCGTAGAAAACTGGGAAGCAGACTTTCTCAGTCGCCAGGGCATGGACGCAGGGGAATGGTCTCTTCACCCGGACGTGTTTCAAGAGATCTGTTGCCGCTGGGGAACGCCGGACGTCGACCTAATGGCGTCCCGGCACAACAACAAAGTCCCGGCATTCATGGCACGGTCTCAAGATCACAGAGCTCTGGCGGCAGACGCATTAGTTCAGGATTGGTCGCAGTTTCGACTGCCTTATATATTTCCTCCTCTGGCACTGCTGCCCAGAGTGTTACGCAAGATCAGGTCCGACTGCCGCCGCGCCATCCTCATCGCCCCAGACTGGCCGAGGAGGTCGTGGTACCCGGATCTGTGGCATCTCACGGTGCGTCAACCGTGGGCACTACCAGACCGACCAGACTTGCTGTCTCAAGGGCCATTTTTCCATCTGAATTCTGCGGCCCTCAACCTGACTGTGTGGCCATTGAGTCCTGGATCCTGGCGTCCTCAGGGTTATCTCAAGAGGTCATTGCCACTATGAGACAGGCCAGGAAACCAACGTCCGCCAAGATCTATCACAGGACGTGGAGGATCTTCTTATCCTGGTGCTCCGATCAGGGTTTTACTCCCTGGCTGTTTGCCTTGCCCACTTTTCTGTCTTTCCTTCAATCCGGAATGGACAAGGGTTTGTCTCTCGGCTATCTCAAGGGACAAGTATCGGCGGTTTCTGTGTTTTTCCAAAAGCGTCTAGCCAGGCTTCCGCAGGTACGCACGTTCCTGCAGGGGGTTTGCCAAATAGTCCCACCTTACAAGCGTCCGCTAGAACCCTGGGATCTTAACAGGGTGCTAACGGCTCTTCAGAAACCACCTTTCGAGCCGATGAGGGATGTCTCTCTATCACGCCTTTCGCAGAAGGTGGTCTTCCTAGTGGCAGTCACATCCCTTCGGAGAGTGTCTGAGCTAGCAGCGCTGTCATGCAAAGCCCCCTTCCTGGTGTTTCACCAGGATAAGGTGGTTCTGCGTCCGGTCCCGGAATTTCTCCCTAAGGTGGTATCCCCTTTTCATCTCAATCAGGATATCTCCTTACCTTCTTTTTGTCCTAATCCAGTTCACCAATGTGAAAAGGATTTGCACTTGTTAGATCTCGTGAGAGCACTCAGGCTCTACATTTCTCGCACGGCGCCCCTGCGCCGTTCTGATGCGCTCTTTGTCCTTGTCGCTGGCCAGCGTAAGGGTTCGCAGGCTTCCAAGTCAGCCTTGGCTCGATGGATCAAGGAACCGATTCTTGAAGCCTACCGTTCGTCTGGGCTTCCGATTCCTTCAGGGCTGAAAGCCCATTCTACCAGAGCCGTAGGTGCGTCCTGGGCATTGCGGCACCAGGCTACGGCTCAGCAGGTGTGTCAGGCGGCTACCTGGTCGAGTCTGCACACTTTCACGAAACACTATCAGGTGCATGCCTATGCTTCGGCAGATGCCAGCCTAGGTAGGCGAGTCCTTCAGGCGGCGGTTGCCCACCTGTAAGAGGGGGCCGTTTTACGGCTCTTTTTAGCGAGGTATTCTTTTACCCACCCAGGGACTGCTTTTGGACGTCCCAATTGTCTGGGTCTCCCAATGGAGCGACAAAGAAGAAGGGAATTTTGTTTACTTACCGTAAATTCCTTTTCTTCTAGCTCCTATTGGGAGACCCAGCACCCGCCCCTGTTCCCTTCGGGCTGTTGTTCTTTTGTGTACACATGTTGTTCATGTTGAATTGTTCTTTGGTTCATGGTTTCAGTTCTCCGAACATCCTTCGGATTGAGTTTACCTTAGACCAATTTATAAGTTTCCTCCTTCCTGCTTTGGCACCAAAACTGATGGGCCCGTGATGCACGGGAGGGTGTATAGGCAGAGGGGAGGGGTTACACTTTTTAAAGTGTAATACTTTGTGTGGCCTCCGGAGGCAGAAGCTATACACCCCAATTGTCTGGGTCTCCCAATAGGAGCTAGAAGAAAAGGAATTTACGGTAAGTAAACAAAATTCCCTTCTTTACACTAATAACATTGAGCTCTATATTGGCTTTGTCAGAGATCACTGTTTCTTTATCAAGTCACTCAATAAAAAAAAATGGCTGGAAAAATTGGGCTTATTTTTATCTACATGGGCTTCTATTATTCCATCCATTTTACATTCCTTTGTGCATGTTAGATCTGTTTTTAGCTCTATATTACCATATTTTTTGGACCATGGGAGCAGGGAAATAAAATTTTAAGCAAAAAATGTGGTCATGACACACTGTTACGGGGCGAGGATCTGCTGCTGACACTGTTATGGGGGTAATGTCCCCAAATTTTCTACTAAGGTACCCCATCCTGGTAATGATCCTCCTGCCTTGTATATAATCCCCATCCTTTATATACTGTATATGTCCACCATCCTGGTATGTGCCCGCATTATGATATTTGCCCTCTTCTTGCTATATACCCCCATCCTGCTATATACCCCCTTCCTGATATGTGCCCACATCCAGGTACCATATATGCCCCCATCGTGCTACAGTGCTGGCCAAAAGTATTGGCACCCCTGTAATTCTGTGAGATAATACTCAGTTTCTTCTTGAAAATGATTGCAATCACAAATTCTTTGGTATTATTATCTTCATTTATTTTGCTTGCAATGAAAAAACACAAAAGAGAATGAAACAAAAATCAAATCATTGATCATTTCACACAAAACTCCAAAAATGGGCCAGACAAAAGTATTGGCACCCTTAGCCTAATACTTGGTTGCACAACCTTTAGCCAAAATAACTGCGAACAACCGCTTCCGGTAACCATTAATGAGTTTTTCTTACAATGCTCTGCTGGAATTTTAGACCATTCTTCTTTGGCAAACTGCTCCAGGTCCCTGAGATTTGCAGGTGCCTTCTCCAAACTGCCATTTTGAGATCTCTCCACAGGTGTACTATGGGATTCAGGTCTAGACTCATTGCTGGCCACTTTAGTAGTCTCCAGTGCTTTCTCTCAAACCCTTTTCTAGTGCTTTTTGAAGTGTGTTTTGGGTCATTGTCCTGCTGGAAGACCCATGACCTCTGAGGGAGACCCAGCTTTCTCACACTGGGCCCTACATTATGCTGCAAAATTTGTTGGTAGTCTTCAGACTTCATAATGCCATGCACACGGTCAAGCAGCCCAGTGCCAGAGGCAGCAAAGCAACCCCAAAACATCAGGGAACCTCCGCCATGTTTGACTGTAGGTTACAGTGTTCTTTTCTTTGAATGCCTCTTTTTTTCCCTGTAAACTCTGTTGATGGCTTTTCCCAAAAAGCTCTACTTTTGTCTCATCTGACCAGAGAACATTCTTCCAAAACGTTTTAGGCTTTCTCAGGTAAGTTTTGGCAAACTCCAGCCTGGCTTTTTTATGTCTCGCGGTAAGAAGTGGGGTCTTCCTGGGTATCCAACCATACAGTCCCTTTTCATTCAGACGCCGACGGATAGTACGGGTTGACACTGTTGTACCCTCGGACTGCAGAGCAGCTTGAACTTGTTTGGATGTTAGTCGAGGTTCTTTATCCACCATCCGCACAATCTTGCGTTGAAATCTCTCGTCAATTTTTCTTTTCCTTCCACATCTAGGGAGGTTAGCCACAGTGCCATGGGCTTTACACTTCTTGATGACACTGCGCACCGTAGACACAGGAACTTTCAGGTCTTTGGAGATGGACTTGTAGCCTTGAGATTGATCATGCTTCCTCACAATTTGGATTCTCAAGTCCTCAGACAGTTCTTTGGTCTTCTTTCTTTTCTCCATGCTCAATGTGGTACACACAAGGACACAGGACAGAGGTTGAGTCAACTTTAATCCATGTCAACTGGCTGCAAGTGTGATTTATTATTGCCAACACCTGTTAGGTGCCACAGGTAAGTTACAGGGGCTGTTAATTACACAAATTACAGAAGCATCACATGAGTTTTCAAACAGTGCCAATACTTTTGTCCACCCCCTTTTTTATATTTGGTGTGGAATTATATCCAATTTGGCTTTGACAATTTTTTTTTCTTCATTGAAGACAAATTAAATGAAGATAATAATACCAAAGAATTTGGGATTGCAATCATTTTCAGGAAGAAACTGAGTATTCTCTGACAGAATTGCAGGGGTGCCAATACTTTTGGCCAGCACTGTATATACCCCAATCCTGATATGTGCCCACATCCTGGTATATGGCCTGCATCCTGTGGCACACAAAAAAATAAACATTTATACTCCCCTTTCCTCGCTCCACGCAGCATCGCTCCTCCTCCGTCTGTGCCAGCAGCAGCGCCGCTAACCTATGTGGAGAGCGGTGCGCACAGTGAAGAAGTCATCGCTGTGCGCATCGCTCTTCATACACATCAGCAAGCCGGCAGACAGGAGGACATCGCGATGCTGCAGGGATCTATGACTGATGAGTGTACTTATTCACTGGCTGATGATGATGCGCGGGGGGCAGTGAATACAGCCGCATATGATCACTCCAGGCTGTAGTTGCCAGGGGTGATCACGCGGGCGGGCTGTTTATTATCCGCGCATCCCCCGCCCATCATCCTGCCCACCTGTCAGTGCTGGCTTCAGCGCTGAGAGATTATGGGCAGGAGGATGCATGCATATGAAAAGAGATAATGAGCAGGCGCACGTGGTCACGGCAGGCGCTGCTACAGCCTAATCGTGTCGCCGACGACCCGCAGCACCCTCATTCCCCGCAGCCCTACATTCAGACTATAAGACGCACACCCCACTTTCCCCCAACGTTTTGGGGGAAAAAAGTGCGTCTTATAGTCCGAAAAATATGGTATATTATTTTTTTTTTTTTCATGTTTGCAATTAGTATTATCTATAATCCAAAATACAAACCTCTAGTGCTTGAAGCCACTGATGCTACACTGTTAGTGTTTTGTTTTGTTTTTTAACTAGATCCATATTACAAAGTGTGAATTGGCTTCTGGTGATGGTTTTTGCGGCCTCTTTATCTTTCTAGCGCTCTGCGTGCGATCATGCTGGAGAACTTTGCTAGTTGCACAATCTTTATTGTAGGATCACTGTGCACACTGCATTGCACTCATTATTGCTCCTATAAAAGTGTGATCTGAATTAACCCTTCAAAGCATTGTGCCACTAAATGCATTTATCTTCTACCCACAGGATAAGTGTATAATTTTGGGGGTGCTACCACTTCACGCCCACTGATGACGAAAATTTGAATCCTCTGTTCCCCATGTTAAACAAGCACTAGAGCCGCCTCCATTCACTTTCTGTGTGAGCTTATGTCAACTATTACTATTACAGATTTTAAGTGGAGCGACCCTAAATCCATGACCCATGGTACTTGAGACTTCCATTAATTGGGTTTTGTTGGGGCTCCACTGCCCGGGACTCCCGCCAATCGCAGAATAGTTTATTTTTATTTTTTTATTTTTTTTTCTTTCCGGCACTTTATTGAGGGACACAAACCATGGGGTTTTTGCTGCCCCCTAGAGGCTGACACTAAGAATACATCTTGGAAAAAAAAAACTGGCTCCTGCCCAGCACGCTACACTTGGCCTGCAGACACCCAGCTATTCAGTTTTTTTTTTTTTTTAGCTTAGTGTCCCACGGGTAGCCAAGGCACCCCCTGCCAGGCCATGGCTCACCGTACTGGAGTGGTAGGAGCTTCTAGGGCTGCACATGTCCCAGGTGTATATGTGTGTGTATATATATATGTATATATATATATATATATATATATATATATATATATATATATATATATATATATATATATATATATATATATATATATATATATATATATATATATATATATATATATATATATATATATATATATATATATATATATTATACTAGCTGTACTACCCGGGTTAATAACTGTGGTTAACAAAATAGAATGTATTAACATTCCCGGGATGGTAACTGTCTCTCTGTTTCTCTCCCATTCTCTGTCAGGCTCCCCCTCTGTATATATCTCTTTGTCTGTCTGTCTCTTTCTCCGTCTGTCTCAATCTCTTTCCCTGTCTATCTATCTCTCTCTCTTTCCCTCTCTCTTTACCTGTCTGTCTCTTTCCCTGTCTGTCTGTCTGTCTGTTTCCCTGTCTGTCTGTCTGTTTCCCTGTCTGTCTGTCTGTTTCCCTGTCTGTCTGTCTGTTTCCCTGTCTGTCTGTCTGTTTCCCTGTCTGTCTGTCTGTTTCCCTGTCTGTCTGTCTCTTTACCTGGCTGCATTGTGACACGCCAACATTCCATATAAGGGCGTGGCTGCACATTCTTCTGAAGTTCTGGCTGCACTGTGGCTCCCAGCTCAATTTGCTTTAATTGAGGCAGGTTTTTTGGTGAATAACTGTAAAGCGCGGGGATAAAATTTCCCCTCAAAACATAGCCTATGACGCTCTCGGGGTCCAGACGTGTGAGTGTGCAAAATTTTGTGGCTATAGCTGCGACGGTGCAGATGGCAATCCCCGATATACACACACACACACACACACACACACACACACACACACACACACACACACACACACACACACACACACACACACACACACACACACACACACACACAGCTTTATATAATAGATATATATACAGTTAGGTCCAGAAATATTTGGACAGTGACACAAGTTTTGTTATTTTAGCTGTTTACAAAAACATGTTCAGAAATACAATTATATATATAATATGGGCTGAAAGTGCACACTCCCAGCTGCAATATGAGAGTTTTCACATCCAAATCGGAGAAAGGGTTTAGGAATCATAGCTCTGTAATGCATAGCCTCCTCTTTTTCAAGGGACCAAAAGTAATTGGACAAGGGACTCTAAGGGCTGCAATTAACTCTGAAGGCGTCTCCCTTGTTAACCTGTAATCAATGAAGTAGTTAAAAGGTCTGGGGTTGATTACAGGTGTGTGGTTTTGCATTTGGAAGCTGTTGCTGTGACCAGACAACATGCGGTCTAAGGAACTCTCAATTGAGGTGAAGCAGAACATCCTGAGGCTGGAAAAAAAAGAAAAAAGCCATCAGAGAGACAGCAGACATGCTTGGAGTAGCAAAATCAACAGTCGGGTACATTCTGAAAAAAAAGGAATTGACTGGTGAGCTTGGGAACTCAAAAAGCCCTGGGCGTCCACGGATGACAACAGTGGTGGATGATCGCCGCATACTTTCTTTGGTGAAGAAGAACCCGTTCACAACATCAACTGAAGTCCAGAACACTCTCAGTGAAGTAGGTGTATCTGTCTCTAAGTCAACAGTAAAGAGAAGACTCCATGAAAGTAAATACAAAGGGTTCACATCTAGATGCAAACCATTCATCAATTCCAAAAATAGACAGGCCAGAGTTAAATTTGCTGAAAAACACCTCATGAAGCAAGCTCAGTTCTGGAAAAGTATTCTATGGACAGATGAGACAAAGATCAACCTCTACCAGAATGATGGGAAGAAAAAAGTTTGGAGAAGAAAGGGAACGGCACATGATCCAAGGCACACCACATCCTCTGTAAAACATGGTGGAGGCAACGTGATGGCATGGACATGCATGGCTTTCAATGGCACTGGGTCACTTGTGTTTATTGATGACATAACAGCAGACAAGAGTAGCCGGATGAATTCTGAAGTGTACCGGGATATACTTTCAGCCCAGATTCAGCCAAATGCCGCAAAGTTGATCGGACGGCGCTTCATAGTGCAGATGGACAATGACCCCAAGCATACAGCCAAAGCTACCCAGGAGTTCATGAGTGCAAAAAAGTGGAACATTCTGCAATGGCCAAGTCAATCACCAGATCTTAACCCAATTGAGCATGCATTTCACTTGCTCAAATCCAGACTTAAGATGGAAAGACCCACAAACAAGCAAGACCTGAAGGCTGCGGCTGTAAAGGCCTGGCAAAGCATTAAGAAGGAGGAAACACAGCGTTTGGTGATGTCCATGGGTTCCAGACTTAAGGCAGTAATTGCCTCCAAAGGATTCGCAACAAAATATTGAAAATAAAAATATTTTGTTTGGGTTTGGTTTATTTGTCCAATTACTTTTGACCTCCTAAAATGTGGAATGTTTGTAAAGAAATGTGTACAATTCCTACAATTTCTATCAGATATTTTTGTTCAAACCTTCAAATTAAACGTTACAATCTGCACTTGAATTCTGTTGTAGAGGTTTCATTTCAAATCCAATGTGGTGGCATGCAGAGCCCAACTCGCGAAAATTGTGTCACTGTCCAAATATTTCTGGACCTAACTGTATAATGTATGTATGTATATGTGTGTGTGTGTATATATGTATATGTATGTATATATATATATATATATATATATATATATATATATATATATATATATATATATATATATATATATATATAATTGCCTTATTCTGTCTGTCTGTCTGTCATGCTCCAAAATTGTGTCACCGTGACATGTCCTTACGGTGACACAAAGCTGATTGGCCGCTGGGTTCGCCCCCCCCCCCCCCACGGATTGGCCTCTCGCCCCGGCTGCGCCCCCACACGGATTGGCCAGCCGCTCACCCAGGCTCTGCCCCCCCCCCCACAGATTGGCCTCTCGCCCCGGCACCCTGCAGGCATTGGCAACTCACCCACGCCACGCCCCGCCCCCCTCACGCAATAGACGTTAGCTCTCGCCCCCCCCCCCCCCCCCCCCGCATTGCCCGAACTGACACGGTCACGGAGCCACGAATCCCAGGTGAGTACTGTACTCCCCCCCCCCTTTCCCCCCTCACCAACGGGAGCCCACATCAGCGTACGCCGCCGCCGTATGCTGGTGTTGGCTCCCGTGCGAGCGGGGGACATGTTGCGCTGGTAACCATGCTTGCATAGTTACCAGTAAATCAAGGTCCTGCAGCGGCGGGACTTCCACCCGCACAAACATAACAGCACACACACACACATCAGATCGCACTCACTCTCACACACACCTCACACACACACCTCACACACACCTCACACACACCTCACACACACCTCACACACACCTCACACACACCTCACACACACCTCACACACACCTCACACACACCTCACACACACCTCACACACACCTCACACACACCTCACACACACATCGCATCCACATACTCACACACACATCGCATCCACATACTCACACACACATCGCATCCACATACTCACAGCATCTGGCGATATCGCTTGCTTCTCGGCCTCGATACTGTGCTGTTGTGATCTTCCAGGACCTGACGGAGGATCACATGGCCAGAGGCATGTGGTATGTCCGGATGTTGTGAGTATCAGCGCGTATGTGCGATATCGTCAGTGTCTGTGTGTGTGTGAGTGGATGCGATCGGGTGTGTGTGAGTGGATTCGATCGGGTGTGTGTGAGTGGATGCGATCGGGTGTGTGAGTGTCGGCAGAGGAGCACGGCGTGCTGGAGGAGGCTGGGAGCAGAGAGGCTGATCATGGGGAAGGCTGGGAGGAGAGAGGCTGATGATGGGGGAGGCTGGGAGGGGGAGGCTGATGCTGGGGGAGGCTGGGACGAGGGAGGCTGATGCTGGTGGAGGCTGATGCTTGGGGAGGCTGATGCTGGGGGAGGCTGGAAGGAGAGAGGCTAATGCTGGTGGAGGCTGATGCTTGGGGAGGCTGATGCTGGGGGAGACTGGGAGGGGAAGGCTGATGCTGAGGGAGGCTGGGAGGAAGGAGGCTGGGAGGAGAGAGGCTGATCCTGGGGAAGGCTGGGAACGGGAGGCTGATGCTGATGGAGGCTGGAAGGAGTGAGGCTGATGCTGGGGGAGGCTGGAAGGAAAGAGGCTGATGCTGGTGGAGGCTGATGCTTGGGGAGGCTGATGCTGGGGGAGACTGGGAGCGGAAGGCTGATGCTGAGGGAGGCTGGGAGGAAGGAGGCTGGGAGGAAGGAGGCTGGGAGGAAGGAGGCTGGGAGGAAGGAGGCTGGGAGGAGAGAGGCTGAACCTGGGGAAGGCTGGGAAGGGGAGGCTGATGCTGGGGGAGGCTGGAAGGAGAGAGGCTGATGCTGGTGGAGGCTGATGCTTGGGGAGGCTGATGCTGAGGGAGGCTGGGAGGAAGGAGGCTGGGAGGAGAGAGGCTGATCCTCGGGAAGGCTGGGAAGGGGAGGCTGATGCTGAGGGAAGCTGGAAGGAGAGAGGCTGATGCTGGGGGAGGCTGGAAGGAGAGAGGCTGAGGCTGGGAGGAGAGAGGCTGATGCTGGGGAAGGCTGATGCTGAGGGAGGCTGGGAGGGGAAAGCTGATGCTGGGGAAGGCTGGGAGGACGGAGGCTGGGAGGAGAGAGGCTGATCCTGGGGAAGGCTGGGAGAGGGAGGCTGATGCTGGAGGAGGCTGATGCTGGGGGAGGCTGGAAGGAGAGAGTCTGATGCTGGGGGAGGCTGATGCTTGGGGAGGCTGGGAGAGGGAGGCTGATGCTGGGGGAGGGTGGGAGGAGGGAGGCTGGGAGGAGAAAGGCTGATGCTGGGGAAGGCTGGGAGGAGAAAGGCTGATGCTGGGGAAGGCTGGGAGGAGAGAGGCTGATGCTGGGGACAGAGAGGAGAGGCTGATGCTGGGAGGAGAGAGGCTCATGCTAGGATGAGAGAGGCTCATGCTAGGATGAGAGAGGCTCATGCTAGGATGAGAGAGGCTCATGCTAGGATGAGAGAGGCTCATGCTAGGATGAGAGAGGCTCATGCTAGGATGAGAGAGGCTCATGCTGGGAGGAGAGAGGCTCATGCTGGGAGGAGAGAGGCTGATGCTGGGAGGAGAGAGGCTGATGCTGGGAGGAGAGAGGCTGATGCTGGGAGGAGAGAGGCTGATGCTGGGAGGAGAGAGGCTGATGCTGGGAGGAGAGAGGCTGATGCTGGGGGCAGAGAAGCTGATGCTGGGGGCAGAGAGGCTGATGCTGGTGCAGCATGGGGGATGGAGCACGATGGGGGGTGCGCAGCATCGGGGATGGAGCATGATGGGGGGGTGCGCAGCATCGGGGATGGAGCACGATGGGGAGTTCACAGCATGGGGGATGGAGCACGTTTGGGAGTGCGCAGCATGGCGGGTGGAGCACGTTTGGGAGTGCGCAGCATGGGAGATGGAGCACGATAGGGGGTGCGCAGCATAGGGGATGGAGCACGATGGGGAGTGCGCTGCATGGGGGATGGAGCACGATGGGGAGTGCGGAGTATGGCGGATAGAGCACGTTTGGGAGTGCGCAGCATGGCGGATGGAGCACGTTTGGGAGTGCGCAGCATGGCGGATGGAGCACGTTTGGGAGTGCGCAGCATGGCGGATGGAGCACGTTTGGGAGTGCGCAGCATGGGAGATGGAGCACGATGGGGGGTGCGCAGCATAGGGGAGGGAGCACGATGGGGAGTGCGCTGCATGGGGGATGGAGCACGTTTGGGAGTGCGCACCTCCCCCCAACACACACGCACGCACGCACGCGCGCGCACTGCACAACACACCACACATCACACACACACAC